>NW_019396629.1:0-50669 GCF_000591075.1 Eurytemora carolleeae | reverse complement strand
AACTACCCTTACTACCCCAACTACCGTCTATATTTCAGAGAGACCCCACCCCCACCCTTGCAGGTGAATCTGATGGCAACTACCCTTACTACCCCAACTACCGTCTATATTTCAGAGAGACCCCACTCCCACCCTTGGAGTTGAATCTGATGGCAACTACCCTTACTACCCCAACTACCGTCTGTTTTTTAAAGAGACCCCATCCCCACTCTGTGTTTATTCTATGCGCATGGTATACAATATGGGTATCGATTCCCATTAAATCACATGTTTTAAGCTTGTTTCTGGCATTCATAACACTCTCCGACCTTTACTATCCTCACCACCCACCTTCTGAAGAGTGCACATTTCGTCGTCAAAAAAAAGGCATTTTATACATACAGCACAAACCTTCGCACATTGAGTCTTTGTCACAAACTCAAATTTCCTAATTCCTATATCTTTCCTACCTGACTGTGTATATCCTGACATATGTAAAACTTTCTGGATCTAACAGAATTCATCTATTTATGGTCTAAGACAATGTGTTGTAAAGATACAGGGATTAGAAAATCAGAGTTTGTGGCAAAGACTCACTTCTTTTGCCATCCCTCACATTCTTTTCAGCATATTTTCAGAGATACAAAACATGGCATCGGAGACTCCAAGCTTATTTATAAGGAAACCATCCAAATTTTTTTTGAAAATCAAATATTTACCAAATCTTTTAAGGGTTAAATTTGCTCAATTGGGGAAAACTGTTACAGAGCATCGAAATCTACACCCTCTCTTTGATATGTCAGGGTTACCCACAAAGGATGAGACTTCAGAGACAAATGTACGCAATTTATACTGTGTCGAGATTCTAATATTTATACTTCTCTGCAACTATAAACTATTTCTTTCCTTTCCAAATCATGGAATAAGCCATTAAAAAGCTATATTTTGGGCAGAAGACTTATTTTAACATTGGAATCGTCATATTTTAGTGAATTTAGGTCGTCTTTACAGTTTCATACTTTGTGGGTAACCCTGTGACTCTGCCAAATTATAATTTGGACGTTTGAAATGGTCCCCGATGAATAATAAGTGAAATTTAACGAAAAAATTAGCATTAAAACGAATTTGAATATATTTGCCTGATATAGTTCTCTAAAGCTTCATCAACACTAGTCTTTGGGATCACAGTTATCACATCTTTCTCTATTATTTCAGTATCATAAACGTTTTCGGGTTCAGCGTCAGATTCCTGGGTAGCTTTATCATTTAATGTTTGAACAATTTGATTGTCGGAGTGTTCAAAAGAATTTTCAAGAGCTTTTAAATATTTGTGTTTCTTATCCATGGCATTTTTTGCAGATTCATTTTTCTTAGTTTTTGTAAATTTATTAGTTTCTGAACCGACTTCATGGCTGTTGTCCTGGCTAACATTTGTATTCTCTTTCATTGAAAAATCGTTAATGTAAGTATTATTCAGGTCTTGAATGTTCGGTTCTTTCATGTTTTTAAATGTTTCTCCAATTTCGAAATTTTCATCGTACAAATCTTTATTGGCAATCCCGTTTCCCATTTCATCAGTAATGTGTGTGGGAGTGTCAGTAGAAACATTGTTTTCGATCTCAATTGAGTAATCATAGTATTTCCTTTCTGATATTAAATTCAATCGGTCTAAATCAATGGTTTGATTAAAGATATCTGTTATGTTGCTATGCAGCTGTTCTGTACTGGGCTGTATGCTGATGGCAGAAACATTCAGTACTGTCAGTCCTAGAAACCAATTCCATTAATTAGAGACTTTGTTTTAAAAAAACAACGAGAATACTTTGTTCTAATTATAAAACTAGGGTTTTGTTATTGACACAAAAAAGAAAGGTAAAATTTCAATTTTGGGAGATTAAAATTTTTCAACTTATAAAATGAAATCTAATATAATAAAATAATGTTGTAAATATTGTCAACTAGCAATATATTTAAATCCTTTTTATATTGATTGACTGGAAAAGTAATTTTCGCATTGGAATACAATTTTAACCATAAAAAACGTCAATATCTATCAAATTTGATCGGATAAAGGTTGAAAGGGTACTGATGTGAATCGGGCATTGCCATCTTTGCATGGAAGGTCACTTGGCAATACGGTTACAGACCCTTTCAACATTTTTTCATTTATATATGATCTCGATCAAAATGAACAATGAACATAAAGTCATAACGTGAGTGTGTTGTGAAAGTATTGATTTACATCAAATTAACTCCTCTTCGATATCCCGTCATACGCATGCACTGCAGGGATATTTTTTATTGTGGGATCGAACATTAATACTCGATTTTAAAAGTGCCCTAATTTGATATCATGATCAAGCGTTTACGATAAACAATATCTAAACAAAAGTTCCGTTTTAAAGATTATTACTCATGGTGCGCGAAATGCTCTGATTTATAAATCTATTATCATCCTTGTTTAAAATGTCACCTGTAATAAAATAACTACAGATTACACTTTCCCTCATGATCTCCTTTACTCCTGGTATACTTGAGTTAACTGTACGTACACAGAGCAGAGAGATATATTAAACCTTCTCCCTGCTAACACCGACACACAACTAAACCATTATAAACAATGTATTACTTGTAATACCCAAAAAACTGTGACAAAAAATCAAAATAACTCATCTATCGATATATTCTTTAGATGGAATGTACCCTTCCCCTTCAACCCCCCCCCCTTCCATTAAACCAGGCCTTTTTTGTGGTCACCCTGTGTAAGAGTGAAACTTTATGATGATGCTTCAATTCTTGTCTTCTCTCTTTTATTTAATAAATCATTAAATATTTCCCAGATTCCTTTATCCGTGATAAATCTCACACTTCTTGTGAAAAGACTAAAAATCTTGTTCAATTGGAGAAAATGAAGATATTTCGAATCAAGATGAAAAAGTAACTAATTTAATTTTGGGCAAATATCTCTTTTTAGAGAGATCACGATTGAAAAATTTCAGTTTTCATAAAAAAAAATAAGAATATCTCCGGCATTCTAAACCTGGTTTTTAGGGTATCTTTGTGAATCAGCATGTCCCACTATAAATGGAGAGCTACTTGAAAATACGGCTTCAACCCCTAGTCTGAAGTTGTAGCAAATAAATAGGTTTAAAAGAATTTAACTTTCTTTTTATAATTATACGTTTTAAAGATGGTTAATCATAATACTAATTTTTTAGTCCATAACAATTTAGTACCCTCTTTTTTTCCGCTGGACTTTAATCTTTATTTGGTTTTATACTCACCTCTATCAAAGCATTTTTTTCATATTAAACATTGAGCTCCAATAAAATAATGATATGCAAAATTCCGGGTAATGTTACATCGTCTATAGGCAACATCCCCCCTACTGAACTTCTGACCTACTAACTTTCCGACCTATAATTGCAGTATCGGACCTACGCCAGCTCTTTATTTTTTGTATTATTTGAGGGTTGGGTAAGGTAGGAACAATTTCTGGGCCGAGCGCTGCGGCCACAAGTCTATCTAGAAGCTGTAAAACCACGTGTTAGTAGGTCGGATGTGTAGTATAGTGGATTTGGCGTAGGTCGGAAGTGGAGGATAGCGGATACAAAATTCCGTCAATTGTAGTCAGAATTTTCTCACATTGTCTCTACAGAGAGAGAGCCTGTTCTACGCCGACTAAGCTTGGATTTTCTGCCTCATAAATCTTGAAAAGACGACATCTTTTGACCAATCTGTTATTTAAGTTTATCTATGCATAAATCCTTTATATTATATGAATATATATATTATATATATTTTAGTTTGTCTTTGCATGTATTTATATATATTATATATATTCATCAGGTACTTAAACAATTTTACCAGGAAAATAAATTTTCGCTATCAAAGTTGATCTGCTTAGAACTTAAAATATTTAGAACTTAGAATATTAAAATCAAGCTAAAAACATTCCCGTGGGTCTCACGAGTTCCACAAACAACATTTGAGACAAATCGGTCCAGGGGTTCCGGGGTTATGATTGGACAAACAAACAAACAGACATACAGACACAGAGAGACCCAAACAGAGATTACAACTTTATTTATATAAATATCTAGCTTCTGCATTTTTTACTATTTACTTTATAGGTTGTAGAAAATACTTTTCTTTTGTTGCTTAAAACGTCGGCTTTCCGCTGGGTAGTCCAGACTGGGCAGTACAACTGCATGGTGTGAGAAATAATGGAAAATTATCAAAATAGAATCTGTAAATATAAACTTGAAGATTTGACATTTTGCTCCAAATCTCTAAATTATCTATTTTATTGAGTAACTAACATTTTACTATCACAATGTTATATTTACTGTGCCGTCATCATTACTCGAAATTCTGAAAAGTCCACCTGAAAAATACAACTTTAAAGGGACTGTCCACTAATTTGACCTGAAAAATACAACTTTGAAGGGACTGTCCACTAATTTGACCTGAAAAATACAACTATAAAGGGACTGTCCACTAATTTGACCTGAAAAATACAACTTTAAAGGGATTGTCCACTAATTTGACCTGAAAAATACAAGTTTAATGGACTGTTCACTAATTTGACCTGAAAAATACAAATTTAAGGGACTGTTCACTAATTTGACCTGAAAAATACAATTTTAAAGGGACTGTTCACTAATTTGACCTGAAAAATACAATTTTAAAGGGATTGTTCACTAATT
The DNA here is from genome assembly GCF_000591075.1 of Eurytemora carolleeae. NCBI lineage: Eukaryota > Metazoa > Arthropoda > Copepoda > Calanoida > Temoridae > Eurytemora > Eurytemora carolleeae. The sequence continues at coordinate 45,981 of NW_019396629.1, read as the reverse complement.
TGAAAATATACCAGAAGTGTATTATCACATTTGACGTTTTGATAAATAGAAATATTTACAAAAAGTGCAGAAAATTTTACAGGAATCAAAGGTTATTTTTACGAACTACATTCTTAATTTTTAGAAAATATTTGAGCAGAATATTTGACAAAAAAGTAGGATTCATGTTTTTTAGAAATTTTAGAATAAAAAATACACACTTAAATTGTACTGGAAAATAAACGATATAACTGAACTGCATATTATAATATTTATCAGGTTGTAAAGTAAGAAAAACAACTAAATAGTACAGCAATTAAACAATCTGGCTGTTCATCCAATAAAAAGTCAGTTTGTACTGCAAAATAAGTAATCAGATTCTACTCTATAATAAACAATCTGATTGTTCTTTAAAATAAACATTCCAATAGTACTGCAAAATAAACATTTTGATTGTACAGAAAAATAAACAAATAAGATGTACTGCAAAATAAACAATCAAAATGTACAGCAAAATAAACTACGATATTGTACTGCAAAATAAACTACAATATTGTACTGCAAAATAAACAATCCGATTGTACTGCAAAATGAAAAAACCTGTCCGTCATTGTTTACATCCGCTTCTTCCACCATTTCCTCAACTTCCTGAAAAAAGATTGATCTAAACAAGTTTTTAACTTTTTTTTTGAAGTGTAGCAACGAGGAAAAACTCTATGATGACGTCATATTTTCCGACAAAGGTGTCGCTGGACTTTTAGAATGCTATTCGCTTTTTGAAAGTGTAAACTGATGTAACAAAAAATATTGAAAAATATTCAAAAGGAGTGTACGTCTGACTAGACATGGAAGTTGATCTGATACCTATCAGACGTTTTTACTGTGCATATTTTTTCAGCAAGAGCGCAACTTCAATCTTTAGAATCGGTTTTTAAAATTATTCAATGACGACCACGAAAAATGTAACAAAAACTCTACAGTGAACTAATTAGTTGTTTAGGAACAGGTTGAGAAAATAAAAATTAACTAAATTTCATCGAAAATAAGTAATTCAGTTATTGGTTTCTGAAATGTATCACTGTTCAAAAACATTTTCTGTAGATTTCCTGGAATTTTTATTGAAAAGACGACATTTGAATAAATCTGCAAACAAATTCATAAAGAAATTCAATATAAATTTCAAAAAGAAATTCATAAAGAATAAGAAATTCCATTTAATGATGAAAAAGAAATAATTGATTCCAACATTGGTTTATTAAAAAATTTCTACTGAGAAATGTGTTCCTAAACATTTAATTAGTTTACTGTAGAATTGTTGATACATTTTTCGTCGTCGTTATTTCAAATTTTTTATAAAACCGATTCTCAAAATCATCCCTCCAAAATAGGGATTTTTAAGATTGAATTTGCGCTCTTGCTGAAAAAATTTGAACCGTAAAAATGTCTGATAAGTTGTCTCAAATGAATCCTAAAAAATGATTCTACAATACTGCATTCTCAGCTCTACTATATGTCTATTGTCTAGCCATTAGCCAGGCACTTCCTTTAACATGTTAATGGAATCATCATTTATTGGTGTACTTTTTACCTCTAAACTGATATCCACACCCAGAAAAGTTAAAACCTATAAAACAAATTCAGATCTTATATAAACTGAGAAATGTCTTGGTAAGAACTTGTGATAAATTCAAAATAATAAACAAAATAATAAACANATAAAAAACAACACCAAATTTACGATAAAATAATAAACAACACCAAATTTACGATAAAAAGTAAAACTACAGATGAAACTCCATGGCCATAAGTCAATCAGATAAAAATGCACTTTTTTTCTCGACTAATTTGTCGTTTTCAGTCTTATTGAACTAATTCATGTATATAGTAAGCAAAAAAATATGTCTTTCCTATACTTATGTGCACATATACCTAATTTTATAAACATACAGTGTCTCTGAAAAACGTGTATTCAGGCTTGTTAGCCTATAATAAATATCATTGTATCTTTCAATAAAATGCCGTTTTAACCTTCAAAATTAGGCATAATGTTCGAAAATGTGCTCGGTCCCATTTTTAAAGATATTAGTTACTTTTTCACCCACTACACAGGCGTTTTATTTTACTATAAATTGTTAAACTAGGTACAATGTCCATGATTTGCAGTGTCGTCGCTGAAACATTTTGCTCTAAAATGCCGTTTTAATCTTTAAAATGTACTCGAAATGTACTCAATGCCTTTTCCTAAATTAAAACATCCTTTTATATAATTTATTTAGAAAAATCCTTAATTATATTATTAAAAATACGCAATTCATTCTATTCTTTGGCATAAAATGTAAAAATAAAATTGTGATTTAAAATATTTGGCCTACCTTTGAGTAAAAAAACGACATTTTATAGAAACACGCTTTATTGACGACCCCTTCCCCCCAATTTACGGACTTTGTACTTATTAGGAACACTTTTTAACACAATACAGCGAAGGTTAGTACTCTAAAAAGCCTAAACACTATCTGAAATATCTGTAAAACATTTTAAAAATACAAACTCTAATCACCTTTTTTATTTCTTTTGCTGATACATAGCCATTCCTATCTTTGTCAAAAACTAAATAGAATAAGTTAGGAAAAGAAACACATAAAAAATGGTGTTCTTTGTGTACTTGATGTATTTGATGTAACTTAATGTACTTAGTGTACTTGGTGTACTTTAATTAAATTGTAAGTTAAAGATAATTATACAAAAGAACATATATAACCTGCAAAAGCATCCCTAAACAAGATTTAATCTTTAATAAAAAAATTAGTTGAAAATTAGACTATTTCCCTAATTAAATTTATATTCCTTACTCAAATGATTTTACCCGCCTTCAAATTCACATATGCCGTTGTCTGGAGGCTAGAAATTTGTAAAAAGTTAAAATTATATTTAATGATACCCTTTGCGGATGAGACTTTATTGAAAACATAAAACTCTTTAGATATAAAGGTCATGTTCTTTTTCAGATAAATCAAATGATTTGGCGAAGAAGAAAGCTGAGAAATCTACGAAAACATAGGCCAAATTTAATTAATTTGAACCATGTTAATGAACCACCAATTAGTTCAAGTTACGCGCTGGCACTCAAAATACTGCTTAAATTGTCAAAATGAACCAACCATATTTAAACTGTGGCTCATGTTTGAAAAGCGTCTAGGCGCGGTTCAAAATCTTTAAATTCGGCCTCATGTAAAATGTAAACTTAGCACTTGAGTTCAACTTTGTTTTAAACCCAACATTTTCTTTTTGATTAAATAATTTGCTCCTTAACTCCTCATCCGAAGGAACATCCTTGATACGTCTGAAAAAAAAGTGTACATTGTTGAATAGATAACAAACGTTACTTTTTAGTAGTTGCAATAATTAAATATTGTTTTTTAAAAAGAAATAAAGAGCACATAAATAACACAAAATAGATATACAATTACAGGGTGTTCCGCGAAACATGACAGTTGGTAAATAGTTTAAAATGTTTTCTTTCATAATTTGTTAAGTATGTTTAATACCAAAGACAATAATAAAATATCATATAGGAGTCAAATTATCATAAAATTAACTTCGAAGTAAAATATATTTGAGCAAAAGATTTTTTAAACGAATTAAACTGCAAAAAGTCTTTTATATATAATACAGTATATTGAAGAAGACATTCAAAACTATTCACCAACTGCCATGTTTCGTGGGACACCCTGTATTATAATTGCAAATTTTCAAAAAAAAAAATGGAAACAAAAGTCTAGATTTTATTTCAAGTCTTATTTAATCTACAAATTAGCACTGTAAAGTATGCAGGCAAACTGAGTAAAATATTTTTAATTCTTTACTTTATCCTCTTACATATAAAAGGAAATTTTTTTCTATTTTGTAAATTGGCCTGTCTGATTCACAATACTTAATATCTAATCAAGAATGAATGATATATCCGTGCTATATGAAAAAATATTGGTTTCTAAAAAAATTGTAAAAATAACGAAGACAAGATAAAATAAGGTTCACCTTGCCATCATGATAATAAACTCTGCAAACTCAATAGTTCCACTTTTATCTATATCCGCTTCCTCTCTCATCTCCTAGACAAGAAAATATATCCACTTCCTCTCTCATCTCCTAGACAAGGAAATATATCCACTTCCTCTCCTATCTCCTAGACAAGGAAATATATCTACTTCCTCTTTTATCTCCTAGACAAGGAAATATATTTACTTCCTCTCTTATCTCCTAGACAAGGAAATATATCCGCTTCCTCTCTCATCTCCTAGACAAGGAAATATATCCGCTTCCTCTCTTATCTCCTAGACAAGGAAATATATCCGCTTCCTCTCTCATCTCCTAGACAAGGAAATATATCCACTTCCTCTCTCATCTCCTAGACAAGGAAATATATCCACTTCCTCTCCTATCTCCTAGACAAGGAAATATATCCACTTCCTCTCTTATTTCCTAGACAAGGAAATATGTCCGCTTTCTCTCTCATCTCCTAGACAAAGAAATACATCCATTTCCTTTCTTATCTACAAGACAAGGAAATATATCCACTTCCTCTCTCATCTCCTAGACAAGGAAATATATCCACTTCCTCTCCTATCTCCTAGACAAGGAAATATATCCACTTCCTCTCTTATATCCTAGACAAGGAAATATGTCCGCTTTCTCTCTCATCTCCTAGACAAAGAAATACATCCATTTCCTTTCTTATCTACAAGACAAGGAAATACATGCACTTCCTCTTATATCTCCTAGACAAGGAAATATATCCGCTTCTTCTCTTATCTCCTAGACAAGGAAATATATCCGCTTCTTCTCTTATCTCCTAGACAAGGAAATACATCCACTTCCTCTCTCATCTCCTAGAAAAGGAAATATATCCTCTTCCTCTCTCATCTCCTAGACACGGAAATATATCCGCTTCCTCTCTCATCTCCTAGACAAGGAAATATATCCGCTTCCTCTAACAAGGAAATATATACACTTCCTCTCTTATCTCCTAGACAAGGAAATATATCCACTTCCTCTCTCATCTCCTAGACAAGGAAATATATCCACTTCATCGTTTATCTCATAGACAAGGAAATATATCTACTTCCTCTCTTATCTCCTAGACAAGGAAATACATCTACTTCTTATAAAAATAGTGTTTAAAGCAGTTATTAATTTAGGGAAATGTTTGTGTACTTGTCTTGCAATGAACTTTTTTTTCTAGATAAAATAAGCTTCATAACAAAACAGATATAAAAAACATTCAATTGTTTTTGAGAAAATCTTGGAACCTCTGAATTTTACAGCACCTTGCTTTTATATACAGCTGAGTTGATATTATAGCAAGATGATTACTTTATGCTACGTCTATAATGAAATTAAATATATAGTGACCATGAGTGATAAAGTACACAATAGTTTAATAAATTAAATTCGTTTTTACCTTTAGTTCATAATCTGTAGGGTTGTAGCCCATGGACCTAACAATGGATAAAAGACAATTTTAGACGTCTCTAAGCTATATGTACGTTTTACATTCTAGGATGGATCATTTTAATGTAACAAAAATATCATAAAGACTGAAGAGAGAAAAAAAAACATGCATTAATCACTTTATAGAACGATGGGCCGGTACGAATTTACAGCATTTCCAATTCCTGATTTTATAAATTTATTTTTGTGTTTCCTTAAAGTTTGACCGGCTATAGTCTCACAAGTAACCTGCATATTACATACAACTTACACAAACTCAATCACACCATTTTATTTGGCAAGATATTAAAAAAAGCCCTAACCTTAGAACAGTGCTCAACTCTTTTGTGTCAATAGTGCCGTCCCCGTCCCTAGGTATAAGAACGTTAAATAACCGCTGTCTAAAAATGTATGTTTTAAAAAAATCAATCTTTTTTTAAATTACGATTATTACCTGTCAAATATTTCAAATGCATCTTTAAACTCCAAGAACTGATCTCTTTTCAAAGAACACGTTTTTTGTGCATTTTCTTCATACGTAAAAATGTAAAAAAATGTTTTTTTTAAGGAAAAAACAAATATAAAAAAAATGTAATGCATTATAGAATGCTCAAAAGAAAGCTTGGTTTGGACTAATAAAATTTTGGAACGGAAAGACGAGATTCAATTTACCGTACTTGTATATCCTTATGTTTATATCAAGCAATAGTTTAAGAAGATGCTTTGAAATCAACTCATCATGCATTAAGTAAAATATGAAATAAGTCTACACTGCAGAACTTAGGGTTTTTTTCGAAGATCCGCATCGGTTTCGCTTCCTTTTCTCAAAACTCATTTTCCCGAAAAAATGTGAAATCACGCGAAAAAGTTAATGCGAAAAAAAATTTCACAATTTTTACGAAAGTTTTTTTTTCTCTGGAAACCATATGCAGAACTAATGTGTTTTATGTTAATTAGTCTATTCAAAATTATAGGTTAGGAGTCTGCAGACGTTTTCCTGGTCCACAGTTTTTTGGTTTCCACTGTATGAGAAGAAAAAGCGTGTTTCCTGCTTAGGTCTAATTTCTTTAATTCTTCCAATTCTATCAAACAGTCTTCAACACCACTAGATAGTATAGGGTTATAAACAGTCTTCAACACCACTAGATAGTATAGGGTTATATACAGTCTTCAACACCACTAGATAGTATAGGGTTATAAACAGTCTTCAACACCACTAGATAGTATAGGGTTATAAACAGTCTTCAACACCACTAGATAGTATAGGGTTATAAACAGTCTTCAACACCACTAGATAGTATAGGGTTATAAACAGTCTTCAACACCACTAGATAGTATAGGGTTATAAACAGTCTTCAACACCACTAGATAGTAGAGGGTTATAAACAGTCTTCAACACCACTAGATAGTATAGGGTTATAAACAAAGAATGAGATAGTAAAGTGGGTACTAATGCTGAAGACTATTGAATTTAAATGCTAACTCAAAAAACCTCTATGGTACTACCCATAGAAGACAAGATTAATGATATTTAATATTTCAACATTATATTTAAACGAGCATTGCGGAGAAAATGAAAAAGATGGTCGAAAGAGTGACGCAGGAGAAGTAAAAAAAGAAACACTGCACAGGTGTTTTCTTCTCTTGTATAATTTTGATTTTATCGAAACTTCAATGTATCATTTACTCTCTGACAAATTAGAATCAATGGAAATTTAAACCCCCGAGGGATTCAATAATAAACCCGAGGGCGTAGCCCAAGGGTTTATCATTGAATTCTCATTAATTCTAATTTGTCTGAGAGTAAATGACATTCTTTTGTAAAAAATAACAAATTAATTTTATTATTTATTATTATTTTAAAAACTGAGGGATTAAATGAAAATTGTTGCATGCCAAAAATCCAGCTTTTTATAAAGGAATGATTTGTTAGTCACTTAAACCACTTTCAAGAATCAAGTCATTTTATGCCGTAATTGAGAATTTAAAAAAGAACTTTTATAAAATAAAAAATGCGAAAACAAATCATTACCATCTGTTAAATCATAATTCATAAATATATATAATCAATAATGAACTTAGCTTCAGTTTCTTCTTGAAAAATGACTAAAATATTTAAAAATACATCACGGTTTTTATACCCCAATGTGTATAAGAAAATTATTTCCCCCCCCCCTAAAAATTACAAAATTATTGGAACTCCTTCCTTGTCCGCTATCGTCCGATTTTTTATTTTCAATACTATTTCTCAATTTAATTAAATTACCCCTAACACCACTTCTGCACTAAATTCTATTTATTTTAATTATATTCCTGTGTACTGCAGGGGAACATCTTAATCTGAAAAAACACAAAATTACAAAGATTTTTTCTTTATAACTCTATAAATGGTATTTAATAAAAAAATTTGAAATCTGAACATGGTATTTATCTATAATTTTTGTATTCTAAAACACTGAAAATAATGAATTTTTAAAACATTTTTTACAAACAACAGGTAAAGTATCTAAAAGAATTTATAAAGGTCGAATCAGCAAACATAAGACGACAATTCATGTTTTATTATAATAGGCAATTCAGAATATGGCCTTTTATAAAATAAAATGGTAAAAATTTAATTATGAACAATTTGAAATCACTAAAATTCTGATTTTATTCATAGTATTGAAAATAAAACAATCAGCCTACATCTTTAAAAGCACAGGAGTGGATAAAAGATAAAAAAATTTAATGTTTATTGAAACTATCTTTACTTTAATTTGATAAAAACTTTAATTTAAAAAACAATATATCACATTGAACATTATTCTAAAAGCAAATTATTTAAAGAAATTTAAATTACACCATTTATATATGTATTTATATCTTAATGTGTGAATAAATCTTTATAAAATAATATACCCAATTCCCCCCCCCCCCCATCTAACATTACTAAAATGCAGACAATGTACGACAAGCATTTGTTTCTAAGAGATCAGTACTGAGTAGGCCATTTGATATAAGTCTATATTCCAGATTTGATTACTGATGTGTGCGTACTTATCTAAATCTTCAGAGAGATTATTTATTTTGGTTTTTGATGCTTTGGTCACATTTTTCAAGGCAATTGACAATGTACGATAGACATGAAGAGTAATTAGTTTTAAGTAATCTAAATAAATTTAGTTAAAAGCATACAGGCAGTTTTACATAAATTTCAAGCTTACTTTGCCAGCTGTTTTATAAAGTTCAGCATTTGACAGGTTTTTTTAATGATGAAGCGCTTAGCCTTTTATTCTACGAATTAAATTGTTATTAACGGTTTACAGGTTATTATTACTATCATAGTATGAAAATTTGAAACAATTTTTTTATTCTAAAAATATCATTTTATATATTTTTTTGTATTTAGAGGATTGTGTAAGATGTTTCCGTTGTGTACGTTTTGTACGTTGAGTAAATTGCCAAGCAGATCAGACAGACCCGGAATTAATATACAGTTAATCAGACGACTTTACAATCTAATTTTACAAATATCATTGATGAAAAGATGTCACAGAATTGCCCTAGTCCTGCCATTTCCAAAATGTGGTCTGCCTTGTTTGAGTATTTAAAATTGCCAGAGATATATGTAAAGTCGCCTGATTAACTGTCAATTAATTCCGGGTCTTTCAGATTTCGACTTTATGATTTCTTACAACACGATAAAGTAGATAAAACTCAAATGTTTATTTACTGCGAAGGAGGTATATTTTATTGAATTCATCTTCCCCGCTATTATTTTGAAGGATTCATCGCTTAATTATCATATTCACAAAGGTACCCTGTAGACCTTATATAATAGATGTCACTTCGATAGAGAAACCAAACTTGAAAAAAGTATTCATGTGAATCGGACATGCAAAATTACAAAATATGGAGTCGCTTGAGATTTTGTCTACAGTCCCTTTAAGTGGATTTAGATCTTGATTTAGTTCTTGGTCTACCAGAGATACTTTCAGAGATTTCAGAGAACCGACAGGAAAACCTAAAAAACCGGGTCTTAAATGCGATCGCAAAAATCTATTTAAGATTTTGCAGCCCAAAGCACTATAAAAAAGAAGGAATTAAAGATTAAATGAAACCAGTCTTATGTCTTGTTTTTTTTTAGTATTTGCTTTAAGACTGCCATCCCGAACTCCTTACCAGCAGAGGCGGCTAAAGGGGGGACACCCCCCATTAAAAAAAAATAGTAGAGAGCAGGAACTTTCTAGCCCTTTAATTTTAATTTTTAAGAATATATTTTAAAAAAAACATTTTTATAATGGTCCAAATTTTGCTAAAACATTTTCCACCCTTACGCTGCTCATGGTTTTAATTAAAATTGAGCAAATTCCCTGCAAACAATCCAGGGGAAAATTTTTTTTGCCAAGAGGGGGATAACCCCACCCCCCCGGAAAATATCAAAAGCCGCCCCTGCTTACCAGACCCTCGCTGCCCCCTACTTTGATTAACCTGGTGATGTGGTTCTTGATCTGCTCGAGAGAGAAGGGGAGAGAGAACTCGTTGGGAACCCTTCCGTCTATATTCTGCTCAAAGAAGGAGAACAGAGGGAAGTAGAACCAGGTCCGTTTACTGTCCTGACCCTTTATCATAATCATGGTACAGTCCTCGTCGTATATATCAATACATTGAAGACGACTTTTGATTTTGCGCAGCATGGATACACATAAACATGGAAACAAAGAGAAAATGTCTATTAACAGCTTCTCCTTGTTTGCTGGTAAATTTGTAATTTGTAAAAAGCTTATTTGAAAGTCATATATATTGATATAAAAGCCGACTACAGTATTAATTCTTATGATCATGATATAATTATACTGATTTATTATGATCATGATCACAATGCTGATCAAATCATTATGAACTACAAAATCATGAAAGTTACAACGACATCTCATGATAATGGTAAACATTTATATGACCATAATTATGATGGTTATACTGATAGAATTTAAATAATCATGGGGATGATAATGATGATGATAATGGTAATTATGATAATGAAGATGATAAGAATGATAATGATTTCAATGAATGATAATGATGATAATGATGATAAAGATGATAATGATGATAATGATGATAATGATGATAATAATGATAAGGATGATAATGATGATGATGATAATGATGATAATGATGATAAGGATGATAAGGATGATAAGGATGATGATGATAATGATGATGATAAGGATGATATGAATGATGATGATGATAATAATGATAATGATAATAATGATAATAATGATAATGATGATAATGATGATAATGATGATAATGATGATAATAATGATAATGATGATATTGATGATATTGATGATATTGATGATAATGATGATAATGATGATAAGGATGATAATGAAGATGATGATCAGAATGATGATGATGATAATAATGATAATGATAATAATGATGATGATGATAATGATAATAATGATGCTAATGATGCTAATGATGCTAATAATACTAATGATACTAATGATACTAATGATGATAGTGATGATAGTGATGATAATGATAAAAATGATAAAAATGATAATAATCATGATAATAATGATAATGATGATAATGATAATAATGATAATGATGATAATGATAATAATGATGCTAATGATGCTAATGATCCTAATGATCCTAATGATACTAATGATACTAATGATAGTAATGATGATTGTGATGATAGTGATGATAATGATAAAAATGATGAAAATGATAATAATCATGATAATAATGATAATAACTATACCTGATGTGATCTGAAGAGGGTTCTATTGTTAACTAAAGTATGGTAGTAGAGGAACAGTCTGCTGGTTATATAGAAGGCAATAAACACATCTTAACAAAGGATTATGTTGTCCTAGGAGATTTAAAGGAATATGTTGTCCTAGTAGATTTATATTAGTAAAATGGTCATCAGAGGCCGTTAGAGGTCATTAGAAGGTCAAACATTGGATGCGTAGAGGTCGTTAGAGGTCATTAGAAGGTCAAACATTGGATGCGTTGCTGCTAAGTATTCCTTGTGTTTTTAGCTTTCCCTTCATATGCATAAAGCCATGGTTAAAAATGTTCATTTTGGATGTTATTTTAGGTCATTAAAGGTCGTTAGAGGCCATTAGAAGATCAAACACTGGATTCGTTGCTGCTACTATATTCCCTGGGTTCCTAGAATTTGTTTGATATGCATAAAGCCATAGTTGAAACATTTTTATTTGTTGAGGTCATTAGAGGTCATTAAAATTCAATTTTATTTTATTTTAGGAAATTCGATCACTAATTAGGCGTGCAGCCAAAAAATTGGAAGATGTGAACCAAAAATGAAGGAAGGGACCCCCCCCTCATCAGAAAGGACATCTCCACCTTACCCTTTGGACCAGATCGGTTCACCCTTTTATGGATACAAACAAACAAACAAGCGATCAAGCGATCAACCATCATTCCGAATAAGCCAGGGCTGAGACAGACAAACAGACAAACAGACAAACAAAATATATATATAAATATAGATACCTATAGAGTAGTGTTCGTGTGCAGCTAGTATGAAGAATATACCAAAGCAATTGCAGACCCAAGTGAACGTATGTAGAAAGTAAATTCTCCTAGAAAGTAAGTGGAAGTTAGATTTTGAGAAATTAACAATTCTGCATGATTTTATTTTTTTTTCATTATATAGAATATTAAAAAAAAGTATATAAAAAGAAAATAAAGAAAAGGTATATCATTTTTTAACCATTTTTAAACTTCGGAAAAATACGTTGTTACATTAAAAAAAATGTTTTTAGTCGCTCTTTTTAAAATGAAAGCTTGCTAGAGTTTCGCGTTAAATTGAACTTTTTCCTCATCTTAAGGATCATAAAATAAGCTTAGCTTTTTATCTTATTCTTTCAACTAACCTCCCCACCCATGCATACACCTTACATAGATGCATACTCTGCAATAAAGAAGTTAAGAAGAGTAAGATATAACTTACCCTGAAGTATACTCTGTAATGAAGAAGTTAAGAAGAGTAAGATATAACTTACCCTGAAGTATACCCTGTATTGAAAAAGTGAAGAAGAGTAAGATATAGCTTACCTTAAAGTATACTCTGCAATGCAGAAGTTAAGAAGAATAAGATATAACTTACCTTGAAGTATACTTTGTAATAAAGAAGTTAAAAAGAGTAAGATATAACTTACCTTGAAGTATACTTTGTAATGAACAAGTTAAGAATAATAAGATATAACTTACCTTGAAGTATACTCTGTAATGAACAAGTTCAGAAGAGTAAGATATAACTTACCTTGAAGTATACTCTGTAATGAAGAAGTTAAGAAGAGTAAGATAAAGCTTACCTTGAAGTATACTTTTTAAAAAAGAAGTTAAGAAGAGTAAGATATAACTTACCTTGAAGTATACTTTTTAATGAAGAAGTTAAGAAGATTACCTTGAATTATATACTCTGTAATGATGAAGTTAAGATGAGTAAGATATAACTTACCTTGAAGTATACTCTGTAATAAAGAAGTTAAGAAGAGTAAGATATAACTTACCTTGAAGTATAATTTTTAATGAAGAAGTTAAGAAGATTACCTTGAAGTATACTCTGTAATGAAGAAGTTAAGAAGAGTAAGATATAACTTACCTTGAAGTATACTTTGTAATGAAGAAGTTAATAAGATTACCTTGAAGTATACTTTGTAATTAAGAAGTTAAGAAGATTACCTTGAAGTATACTCTGTAATGAAGAAGTTAAGAAGTGTAAGTGAGACAGTGTGCCCGGAGAAGATATAATCTCCACAGGTTCGAACCCCTTCAACACTCCAGGTTCATGCAAACTTTACCAAAATTTAAACAATATTTATTAAACATGTAGTGTGGCCCATATTATGGTACAATAAGATGTCACTTAAGGAATCTTATGGGTAATGTTTTCAAGCAAATAGTGTTACCAGCCGGGCCGCTTGAAAATCATTAAAAAGTTAAATATCTCTGTGTGAACTGTACAATTGCTGTGTTGCATGTTGTACTATTTCAAATACTAGGTACAGTCTATCAGTCGTCTTCATATTTATCAGTTTATGGGTTCCACCGTATATAAGTCATGTGCTGAATCTTATTTTTTACGGGATCACCCAAAAAGAATGAGATTTTAATGACGACATCCGGTGCCTTCATCTATGCTTAAATATTCGACAAGACAAGAAAAAAGTTTAAAAGTGCAGGAAACAAGAATGCAAGAAAAGAATAAAAAATTCCGTACACTAGTCTCTGAATCCAAAATTTGGATTCATTGTTGAACTGCGGATAGAACATTTATGCTTTGCTGAAACGGTTCCTTGAATACTCATCCCAGCTCCGGACCAGATCACATAGGCAGCGTGAACCCTAGAAACAGACAATACAGGGAGATTCATAAAACATGTAAAATTTTCGGGATTTTTTTCTGTCAAAAATGATCTTGAATTCCCATCTTAGCAGTGAAAAACTATCGGTTTTTTTCCAAGAAAAAAACAAAACAAAACAAAACAGAAAAAAACAGGAGAAAAACAAAACAAAACATAACAAAACAAAACAGAACAAAACAAAACAGAAGAAAAACAAAACAAAACATAACAAAACAAAACAGAACAAAACAAAACAGAAGAAAAACAAAACAAAACATAACAAAACTAAACAAAACAAAACAGAAGAAAAACAAAACAAAACATAACAAAACAAAACAGAAGAAAAACAGAAGAAAAACAAATCAAAACAGAAGAATAACAGAAGAAAAACGGAAGAAAAACAAAACAAAACAAAACAAAACAAAACATAACAAAACAAAACAGAAGAAAAACAGAAGAAAAACAAAACAAAACAAACAAAACAAAACAAAAGAGAAGAAAACAAAACAAAACAAAACAGAAGAAAAACTGAAGAAAACCAAAACAAAACAAAACAAAACAAAACAGAAGAAAAACAGAAGAAAAACAGAAGAAAAACAAAACAAAACAAACAAAACAAAACAAAACAGAAGAAAACAAAACAAAACAGAAGAAAAAACAAAACAAAACAAAACAAACAAAACAAAACAAAACATAACATAACAAAACAAAACAAAACAAAACAAAACAAAACAAAACAGAAAAAACAGGAGAAAACAAAACAAAACATAACAAAACAAAACAGAACAAAACAAAACAGAAGAAAAACAAAACAAAACATAACAAAACAATCAAATCAAATCAAATCAAATCAAATCAAATCAAATCAAATCAAATCAAATCAAATCAAATCAAATCAAATCAAATCAAATCAATCAAATCAAATCAAATCAAATCAAATCAAATCAAATCAAATACAATCAAATCAAATTGAATCAAATCAGACTCTCTCCACATTCATTCTCCAACCCTAAATGACTATACTAAATCAGGTCTGAAGAAAGGTGCTCTTGTAGAAGGTATTATATTTTCTTTTCGAATTTAATGATTTGAAAAGATTTTATATCCAGGATTAAAATTCACTTGATTTTTATCTATTTTTAAAAACCACAATAGCGTACATCCGTCATTTTGCCAGACAACCAATATCAGCCTCCAAAATAAGCTAGGTTGGTTGCTGCCCACCTGGAATTTGATTTTGTATTATATTATAGTATTATAGGATTATGAATATAAATTATTTGCTTATTGATAAATTGTACATGTCTGTTAAAGAAGTAGTACATTAATAAATATTTTTACCTTTCCGTCCATGCTCCATATGGAGCAGGTTTGCAGTCTAAATGTACTCCTGGTACTGACAACGAGGTTATCAACATCGTGACACATCTTCGCATGCACACATTTTAGAAGAAAGAAATCAATAATTTACATTGTCTATACGCAATATCCTCCTATGAACTTCTGACCTACTGCTACGTAGGACCTACGTCAGCTGTTTTATTTTGTATTATTTGAGGCCTGGGTTAGGTTAGGTTAAGCCAATTTCTGGGCCGAGCGCTGCCGCTAGGACAGACAAGGGGACTAGGCGTTGCGGCCTCAAGTCCAACTGTAAAATCACATGCTAGTAGGTAGGAAGTAAGCGGATGTTGCGTAGGTCAGAAGTTGAATAAATCGAATATCGAATTTGCTGTAAACTTGTCGAATCCTTTTGGAAATAAATAGTATTCGATTTCCTAATAAAATGATTTTCCTAAGAAGAAAAATTGTTCCAGAGATGGAGAAAAACCGCCTTGCCAAAATAAACCTAAAAAATTTAAATTAAAAAAGTTTTTTAATCTAGAATACTATGAATGGTACATTTTGCTTATATTTTTACATAAAAGAAGGGTAGAAGGAGCCAAAATGATGAAAATGTCCTAGTATTTTACGTACTAAAAATTGATAAATTGTAAATGTGGGTTCTCTATCAAAGTGACTTGCAGATTTTATACAGCAAAGACAATGAACATATTTCACAGAATCTACCAATTTTTTAAAGTGGAAAACCGACGATATCTTCCCCATTGACAATAACAAAAATAATGAAGCAAACTTTCACAGAAAATAATTTTAAAATGTTGTAAGTTTATGAAAAAAAATATGTTTTTTTATTAACCCTGAGGGAACCTGATAATGGCATTTTCCAAACTTTTTTTTAAAGCTTACAGTTTACAACTTTTTGGTTTTAGAAAAAATAAATAGAGAAACTCTGGTTTGAACTACTTATGTGACCCAATACACTACGGTGGTCCTAAAAACATTTGCCGAGTAGGAATTATGGAGATATCTTTGTTTTCTTTCGGAAAATAAACCATTTTCAATTGTAGAAATTTTTAATAGATGACTTGCGCATTTCAGCAGAAGAGACAAAAAGATCTATTTTCAAGAAAGAAAATTTTCCTTTTTGTCATTCAGATAAAGGGCACCGTTCCAATTGGGTATGATACTAAGAGGATCATTTGAATAAGGTTCACTATAATGAGTTGACCTGTGCGTATGGAACAGGAGAACTATACACCAGATGATGAGAAGGGTCATACCTGAACGCGCAAACATGTTATTAACAATGGTAGAAATATAATATCATTCCTAATCTTTGAATATAAAATCAAGTTGCAAGGAATAACATTATAATTATTTATTGAAAAAGAAATTAACTTAACTGTAGGAAATATTTATGACTGGATTGTCATCTTTTTATCAGCATCAAAATAAGAAAAAAGACAGTAACAAATAAATGAACTTAGGACATCTAAAATATTTAAATAAAAAACTTTATATTTTAAATGACAGTAAACACAGTCGCAATATTATTAATTGATATTGATCAGGGATATCTAGAAATTGGTAGATTTATGTTTGCCTGCTACTTCACTCATCTCGAACGCCCAGGATATGTGCGGGATATTATCCAGAATTATATCCGGTAAAGGGGGATATTTGTTCATATCTAAACATAAGTAGGGTTTAAGTTATTGTGTTTGTACAAAGGAGGTGGAGGGATGTATTGAGCAGGAACTAAGGAACCAAAGTGAATGAATGCATATTGTATTTGTATAGTGCATCTTTATTAAAAGTAATTATGATATGATAAACTTTATAATAGAAAAAAAACAAAAAAAGTAGGAAATTTGTAACACCAACTTAATTTTCATAACTCATGCTTAAAATTGTGAAACCCTAATTTAAAAATGTTCCCAACCTTACATTTTGAATTAACTAAAGTGGATTAAAGCAACTTTAAATTGTACAATAATCTGGTCTGAGTTGATTTCTTTCAAACTTAGGAACGTTAAGGGGACTTAGGAACGTTAAGGGGACATAGGAACGTCAAGGGGACTTAGGAACGTGAACCATGGAAATGTGCAACCAGAATAGAACCAAAAAACAGAAAATCCTACAAAATTTAAAGCCAATAACCTACGCTGTCGATCCTGAAATCCCGTTAATAGGATTAAGCATTAAAACTAGTTTGGCGCCCCGTGAACCATACATAACTTTTAGAGAAAATAAATGATTTTCTAAAAAGAAGGAGGAGAGTTTTTAGGAAAATATACACCCCTGAAAAAAACATGCTTATTTTCCCTTGCAGAACACTGTAACCACAAACTAATCATATATGAACACATAAATGAGACTAAATAAAACAAAAGTGTTGCCCCGTGTTTAAAGAGACTGAAAGCGTAATTTCAAGTAGCCCTCCATGCAAAGATGGGAATGCCTGATTTACAATGGTACTCTCGAAATCTTTGACTGATCAAGTATGAAATAGATATCCATGTTTTTCTTTAATTAACTGTTAATTATAATTTGTGGTTTTTCTGTAAAAGTAACTTGCACATTTCTTCCTTATAAAATCAATCGCGAAAACCGACGTATTTTTCACATTTTTAATCAGATTAAGGTTTCAATGGTTCTTTTGTAAATTGGGTATAACTATCTTTGCAATAGAGTGTTACTTATAATGACACTTACACTCACAGTCTCTTTAAGGTACAAACAATGCAACCGTACATATTATGTAACAGTACAGTTGATATACCTGGAACTCGATCATGTACAACAGTCATGGTTATGGCAGTTAACCAGCTCACACAAAGGATATACATTAACGCTGAAAAGTACAATGCATAATAATTTAAATAGGCTTCTAGCACGTTTCTTTTACAGGGAATCTCATACAACTGATGAATATGAAGACGACTGCAAAGACTAAATGTCTGCTTTTAAAACTGTCAAATAATCATGAAATACAGCAATTGTGGTGTAAATGGACTAAATGGACTCGTATCACTTGATCAATTTATTTCCAGGCTTAGACGTTGTCATCAGATTCGAAAAATTTCTGAAGGAACTATTTTTTTTATTCCGATACGCCTATTTTTTATCTTGCCACCTTGGGGTCATGTAAGCTCCCACACACAAATGATGGGTCCCATTTATGTTATTGAATATATCCACTAATACAAGGATACCCACAAAGGATGAGAGTGTAAAGACGACCCAAAACTATTACAATATGACGATCTCAAGGTTACATAGACTTCTTTCTTAAAAGTCTTGAAAAGGCATATTTAATGATTTCGCTAAAAATAAACAATTTAACAGCTGCAGGGTATCATGAATATTAGGAAACAGAAACTTTGTACAGTCCTCTCTGCAGTCTCATCCTTCAGGGATAAATAATAAATATATAACACTACGAAAGAAAATATCGGAATTATTCAGATTTTTTTCGAATTAGGTAAAAAAGTAAAAAATTTCAAAATTGCTGGATAAGTTTGCCTTTATTACATTCTGCTAAATTTTTACTCTGGCCAAATATATTAACCAAAAAAGTTGGTTAATATCTTTGACCAGAGAAATTTTTTTGCTTAATTCAATATAAAATCTGATTTTACTGTGTGATGAACATCTCAGATTCTTAAAGAGCACCTCATGTGTAAAAATGTCCATCCATACCTAAAAGGTTCCAAAATTCCGTGGCAGAGCAGTGGGTGGAGTAAAAGTTATTCCAAATAAAAAGGTCAAATTTTTCAGTTTTTTAACTCATTTACAGTTTTATTGATTATGGACTTTTACTTTTATGGGCAATATGTAATTTGCTTAAAATTATAACATAAAGCTAGCTTAATTTAATTTGATCATATTCCCCTTACATACTCCTGGACAGACAAAAAAGGCATGAGAAAAGTTTATCTAGAAAATAAGAAGAAACACCTTAAAACAAAGATAAGAAGTGTGACTAAGAAAAACCATTTATTAATTGATAAAATAACTAATATTTACCTAAAGCGGTTTTCCAGCGCTCTGGTTCAAGTCTGCTGGAAATATTGCTGCGGGAAGAACGTGATTTGGAACTGGCAATTTTTAAATCTTGAGTATTTTGGATAGGTGATTTTTGTAATTTAAAATTAAAGCAAAAACAAAAGTTAAAAAATTAAAATATCAACGATAACGATAACGATAACGGTAAAGATAACAATAACAATAACGATAAAGATGATTTTAAATTAATAATAATAATAATAAAAATAATAATAATAATAATAATAATAATAATAATAATAATAATAATAATAATAATAATAATAATAATAATAATAATAATAATAATAATAATGCCACCATCTATTACCTACATGAAGAGCAGAGGAGTAAGGAGGGTAAAATATTAGCAGTATTGACACTACCATGAGATTCAGATTCAGACTCAGAACTTGAACTTTCTCCAGCAGTACTTGCCTACATAATTCTCAGTACAGGATAATTTTAAAAGCCGATTCTTGTTTAATGTTCACCAAAGCAAAACAAGGTACAATAAAAAGATAATTTTTATGTTTATTAACTCGTTTTTACATGATATTTGATAAAGAAATTAATTATCTCCAGCATTGTAAATTTCTCAAACAACTTCCAAACATCAAATCCAATATTTGGACGAATCTAATATTTTAAAAGCTGGAATCGCATTATACAGGATATTCTCAAATATCTAGGGTCCTTCAAAGGTATTACAACTGGTCATAAATCATCATTAAAAATATTTTAAAAAATTACTTTAGGGAGAAAATGGAGAAAAATGCCGAATATTTGACACTGTTTGACCTGTTTAAAGGAGCCGTTCACTTATTTGGGTAATTTGAGGGTAAACTAAATAGACTTTTAGCTATTCATTGGAATTAGTCATACTTTTAAAAGACATCTGTAGCCTGATAAAAAGCCGATTTATCGTTCAGAACTCCAGCGCAGAGGTATGATACCTTTGCATAGACACTATTTGGTGCTTTTTGACAGTCATGGATTTTTAAAAAATTTCAAATATTAAATTAAATTATAGTATCTAATAGTTAATTGTAGACATCTTTAATTTTTTTTCCAAATTATTTAAAATTGTCTATTTTCCAAATATAACTTATTTTTAACATTTGACGGTTTGATACGTTTTCATTACTTTCCCCGTGATTCATTTAAGCGTTGGAATCTAGGAATCAGTTTGCTGAGAGAGAAATTCGTTTTTGTATAAAACGTGTTTATTTGTTAAATCACGAAAACTTCTTGTTAGTTCTAAAATCAAAAGTTTTTATATTTTATTGTATAATGTCTGACACATGATAAGCCAATGGGCTAATATAGTTTACCATGAAATTACCCAAATAAATGAACGGTACCTCGATTAGGACACCTGAAATCAGACAGAAAGTAAGAAATTTATATACCATTTAAATCGAATTGTTTTTGACAGATAAAATCTGAGATTAAGATGCTAAAAACTGAATATAGTTCAACAGATAGAGATAGAGATTAAGACACTATGAAGAGACATGGCTTCCCCAAGTAGTGGATGGAAACGTTGACATGAAAATCCGGGATTTAAACATGGCTGTGCCAGGAGAATTTACATGAGGGAAGTATTTCATACCCATTATGTAGTTACATCTGTTTATGACAATGCCCGATTTACAACGTTACACTTAAAACCTTTATGTGTTCGTCGAGTACAGAGATATGCGTGTGTAAACTTATCGAATATCGAAACACGTTGTATTCAGTAGCGAATTCCTGTGTGCACTGTGTATAGTTCGGACTTAACACAGCGCATCCTGTGTGCAGCTGAAAACAAGGCAAGCGGGGTTCGATAAGCTTACACACACATATCTCTGCTACAGAAATTAGTACAAGTTAAAGTCAAATAATAATACAATTTTTTAAAATAAAATATTATTTTTTGATTTAATGTTACCTCTGTTTGAAAAGATGTTGATTTAACTAATCCCAAAGATACTCGTACGTCCTGAAAAGATACCTCGATTAAAATCAAGATCAAGTTGAAGATAAAGAAGAGCAAGATTAAGATTAGATAATATTAAGATTAAATAATGGTAAGAGCAAGAGCAAGATTAAGATGAATAAATTGAATTTTACCTGATTAAGTATTTTCTGAGTTCCCTTTAAAGAGTTGACATAGTACATAAAATGTTTAATATCCCCAAGGGTAGAGAGCTGAAGTGGAGGTCGTCTTACATCCTCTTCCTGCACAGTGTACATTTTGAGAGATTTTAAATTATTGTCGATGGAATTTCAAGTGACCCCCATACAAAGAGTTATATGCAATTCACACCTTCTTTCCGAAAGAGAAACAAGAATTCCACAATTTTGCTCAGAGGAAGGATTAAAATTCACCGCTGCAAATCGGAGATGATCCAGGGTCACCAATAATTACGTGGACAGTCCCATTAAGCATAGAAAGTACTACATCAATTCGAAAAAAAATTAGAAGTATAAAAACCGAGCAAATTAAACGTTTAAACAAGAATTGATTCACAAGTTATCGATTTCCTACAAAATAGATTGATTAAATGTCGTCTTCCTATTCCCCCAGCAGTAAATAAAAAAACTAACTAAATACTAAACTACAACCATAAAAAAAAACAAAGAAAAGTTTATTAATCCTTTTTATAAACCCAATTACTTTTCGGTGAGGGGTTGAGTTTAAAAAATCACCTGAATCATAAGAAGGGTTTTTCCATCTACATGGTTTTTATTACAAACAAGAACTTCTAGATGTTTCAGTCCATGGAACTCTAACCAACTCCTAAATAATTGTCAATGATCCCTTTCAAACGTGTTTTGGAGATGCAGAGATCTGGAGTACCCAGGGGAAAGCCGGAAGGCATGCCGCATATATATATAGCTTCCTGTCCACAATTGACTCAAAAACATGAAGTTGCGGTACTGTGCGTAACTCGTTTCGCTTACTGTCTGCACCCATGTATCTTCCGGCAAAAAGTAAAAACAAAGACAGAGGCTAATGTCCAAACATATGTGTAAGCGATACGGATAAGCGCAGTGCCGCAAACTTCATGTTTGTGAGTAAATTGCGGACAGAAAGCCATTTGGATGTGGCGAGCCTTCCCCCTCTCATTGGACACAACAGTATACAGATGAAGGGTGACAGATTTTTCACAAATTTGAGAGAAATCAATTTAAGTATAGTAATTACTGATATATTTTTTAATTCTAAGCAACATTTACGAAAATGATTTTCTCGATAAAATCAAAATTGGCCATCGCAAATGGCTTTTTGTGATAAAAAACGCTAGTAAGAGTGTTTTTTCTTCTTATTAAAATACGTCGGTATGGGCACCAAAAGATCCCTCTTTCCACGCAATATTCAACAGAAAAAAACCGTTTTACAAAATAATGAAAAAAAGCCAAGTTTGAGCTGAAAAACTATGCAAAACAGCTGATATTGCGATTTCACAATTTTTTCCCACATCACGTTAAATTTGGCTTTGCAAGACAAATCTTTTGTATATCACTTGTATAACCGGGTTTTCTGCCACAAATAGCCATTTGCGATGGTCTGTGGCAAAATATCAACCAAAACATCAAAAAACTAACTTTTTGCTCTCAAAACACACAATGTTGTGTAAAATAAGAAGATATCATTAAAACTTTCCTAACAATTCGATAAAACTTGACAAAAAAGAACATGTTAAAAAAATATTCGTTAAATACTAAGTACTGCTTTAAAGAGGGTAAAAGGTTAGATGACTTGCCCGAAAAATTTAATTTCAAAGTAAAGTTTAAAAATCGAACTTCTACATTAATATTTAGAAAAACTAGTAAAATTATTCACCTAACATCATCTACTGTCCAGTCCAAGGCAGGAGTGTCCTCCCATCCCATTATAAGACTTTAATCTGCAAGAACAATATGTCACGATATCAACAGATTTCTTACCTCTTAAAATACAAAGTTAAATATATGATCTAAGCTGAAAACTTTAGAATGAAATATCCTTAATCTCGATCGCTTAATTAATCTAGAGTTTCATAACAAGAGGAGAACAAGCGTAATTTAATCTCGAGATTAAGAATAAGAGTCGATAAAGCATTAATCCCAATATCCACCATTCAAAAGTTCCCAGCTAAGGAAGAATTACAATTTATTAAATAAACAACATCCAATAATTATCTATCGTTCTATAAGGGACTGTAATTTCAAGTGGCCCTCCATGCAAAGATGGTAATGCCCGATTTACAACGGTACCCTTAAAAGCTTTTTCCGATCAAGTATGAATTAGATATCAATGTTTAATTGTGCCTTTAAAAAGTTTATTTTCATCTGCGGGTTCTCTGCGAAAGTGACTTGAACATTTCTTGTTGTTTTTTAGCTATAAAAAAAAACAATTTATTTTAATAAAGGGTTGTGGGCAAAAGCTCATGCATACAAAAAAACGATATATCAGTATAAGCCTCTTTCCAGTTCGTTATCGAAGTTTTTCTATTTTTTGTTTTACTCAAGATTAATGAAAAGATGTTTAGTGTATACCCGTTTTGAGTTGAGCTGTTGCCTGATCATTAAAAACTTGACATATGGGTGTAGATACCCTATAAACCATAGTGAAAACTTGTTTTACGCGGGCCATGATCTTCCATACTATTTTTCCTTAATCTTAAAACCTTGAGTTTATAGATAGACTATAAAAATAATTTTTGTCAGACGCATTTGCGTTGATTTATTGACTTAGAGAAAATGGAACTCTCAGACCCAACTGAATTGTGACCTTCTGTCCTTTTTTTGGTCAGACATATAAAATTTTAATTTTTAAATATTCATCCGTTTTTTTCTTCTACGTCTATCCTTTCCTTTCATATTTTGCAAACTCTAGCCTTAACCTATCAATACAGTACTAATAACTCAGCAGGATTTGTAGTTCTTGGTTAAGTTGCTAATAGAGTAGTAGGAGCACGGGAATATCAGGGCATTCTCTGGAATGATATTAACACTGGAGTTTTCATGATAAGGTCGGAGAGGGGCTGAGCACTGCAGCTGCAGGTGCTATCGAGAAACCAAGAAAGAATATAACAACTAAGACAGTGAGAAACCCGAACAAGTAGCCACAGGATTGAGTAAGCAATCTATCAAAAAGCAAAAAAAGGAAGATCTAGATACTTACATGTACCCCAAACCACCAAAAGTACCAGCCAATCCAACCAATCACCATTGGAGTGCCAGGAATCAAGGCAATATTTTTGTCATTGATACCAAAGTCAAGATTATCGGTTGACCGAAACCAAATATCATGATACCGAAGCTGAACCTGGAATCCAAGTATAGATCAGATTTGTATAACCATTCATCCTGGACCTTGTTAATAAAAAAGCACTAGAGCAACTCACGGAAATAAACACTATTAGTCAGAGAAACGTGAATATCCTCCACCTGTTAATTAGATCAAGGTTTCAAGGGTTCCATTGTAAATTGGGCATAGCCATCATTGCATGGAGGGTTACTTGAAATTACACTTGCAGCCCCTTTAACATAACCTTGAAAAGTATAGTCACAGAGAGTTGCTCTTTTAAAAGAGGGGTGGGGGTATTGCAGAAGAATTATGAGAGGACGGGCCAGATATTAACTCTTGATAATATAGGACACACATTTTTTTGGCTTTAATGTTACTAATAGTAACTATATACCAAAGTGATTAAATACTTAAGTGGGCAAAACTCATAGTTGGATGACGACATTTTATGTCCCAAGTATTTAAAAATAATATATATATATATAAATTGGTCTGTACGGAATGCACAGTACAACAGAAACTGGACTGGACTTGACTAGAATTTGTATTTACCTTAAATGTAGATTTTAAAGTAAATAAAGATTTCAGAAGTGAATTTTAACCATTTTACTGCACAATAAATAATTTCAGACAGCGCAATAATGCCTGCATGCATAATCTGTAAAACAAGGAATGCAAAATTTGTGATACCGAAAAATGAAGATCTTCTCATTTCTTACATTTTATTTTCTTTTTAGGGGGGGAGGCCAACCCCCCCAAAAATAAAGCATATATTTCACTGATCCAGGGGGGGGATGAGCCTCCATACATATAAGCATACAAAAAATTTTGATTTTTAATTATGAAAATTTCGAAGTTCTAACTGAAGACGACATTTACATGGGTATATAGTCTATTGTTTCTAGTCTTAAATTTCCAAAAGAAATTTTTTCATGCAATTATTTTCAAACCAAATAAAACCTTATGGCCCAACCTGTCGTCGTTGCCTTAGTCTGTTCCACTCTAGTATTTACTCACTATGACTATATACGGACTGTGGATTTGGATTTGAAGTTATTGCTGATATGATAGAGGTTTAGAGCATAATTTTGTAATCTTGTTTAATCGATCATAGTGGAATATTATTGGTTGAACTGTAGAATCATGTAGGTCTTGAATACAAATATGACTGTTGAAAACTTTGCGCTGGTTCATGAGTTTTGTATGAATCGGTACTTCATTGGTTTATGTCTGAGCTAGAGAATGTTGAACTACAAGTCACAGTATTGTAAAGACCTGTATGGTTCTAATGAAGTATTGTATTGATGTCTGAATTAGATTCATTGTTTGTTTCTGCTTTTAATAGATCCGTAAGGAAGTTGGCATTTCCACACACACTTGTGATGCAAGGCATAGTCTGAAACAAAGAGATAAAAAATTGGCTTAAAACTAAATAATGGAATACTTGATTCTGAATTACACACCAACATATTAAGAGCAAGAAAAAAAACAAAACTTACACTAGTTCAAATGATATGAATAAAATATTGTAAACAATTTGCAAAAAAAAAGGTTAAAAGCACGTCTTGATTTAAATTGAATATTAACTAGAAAGAAAATCGTTAATATTTAATTATTCATATTAAAAATACTTAAAGGAGTTTTATTTAACAAAGGTTTGTTGTTGAACAATATTAAATCAAAATCAAATTAGACTTTCAAGGATTAGATTTTTAAAAAAGAATTTTGAAAGAAATGTTAAACATTTTACTATAGGGATGGAGAAAATAAGAACATTTAGGAACTCCCTGAATCACTATCATCCCGCCCCCCATAAGGAATTATTTTGAACACATTGCTATTTCCAAGTCCAATCATAAATGCATATTTTATTAGCTTGAGAACCCAACATTTTCTGTAGTTTCCCAAAAAAGTCAATTTGATCAATTTAGAATTTAAAAACTAAGCTAACAACCTTCTGGAGGTTAT
The DNA here is from genome assembly GCF_000591075.1 of Eurytemora carolleeae. NCBI lineage: Eukaryota > Metazoa > Arthropoda > Copepoda > Calanoida > Temoridae > Eurytemora > Eurytemora carolleeae. The sequence goes on along the minus strand of NW_019396629.1, from coordinate 19,491 downwards.
ACTTAGTTCCCCAATCAAAATCTAAGGCAAAACAGTGTTATAGTTCCTAGTTAAGACAGGACAAACTGAGGTTATTACTTAATATATATATATATATATATATATAGATAATAAAAATATTATTTACCGGTTCAACTTTGATGTCCTGAACTGGTGTTGCTGTCCCTGTAAGTGGGTCTATGTCCAGGTTAAAGGAGGACTCGTCAATAGATCTGACCATTGTAACAACCGGGAAAACCATATTCTTGTCATCGCTTTCTACTTTCACTGGATCAACTAGGTTGGTGAATTGTGAAGTTTGAATTGGGAAAACAACCATGGGGTTGCTAGCGGTCAGAACAGGCTTACCTTCAAGAACAGGTTTACTGACAAAAAATTCATTTGGAGTAACATAATGGGGATCATAGCTTGATAAAGGATCTTCATCCATTTCCCGCAGCACATCCTCTAATCCTGCGAGGGGATCAGACAAATCACTCGGAGATAATGCTAGCTCATACGGGTCACTTACTTTCATGTTGGTGAAGTAGTCCAAAATCAGAAGAGAATTTTCAACAACTCCCCTCTTTTGAGTAATTTCATTGATTATAAATGAATCTTGACTTATAACCTTCTCAATAGCGGTCATATTATCACAATGAACCGGAATTCTCAAATAAGTGACTCCATTATTGTTAGAGAAAGGACCAAGGAACGAATCCCAGTCTTGTTCCAAAGAAATTTGGGGTTTCTTGGGAAGTGAAATACCAAATAGTGCGGACAACTGCTCCCTTTTTATCTTATATTCTCCAAGCCGATCTGTTTCCAGGAGTAATCTGTGAAGCACATTTTCCTTGGGAATCCACTGAGAGCCTTGAAAAACCTTGTCCTTTGTAACAAGTGGAACTGCTTTAAACAACTGCTTCCCGTCAAAATTTTGAAATAAATATGTTCTACTGTCATAGTTGGCCATAGAAGATGTCAAATCTTTGACATTGGTGTGTGAAACATCGGATCTTAGTTCTTTTTGTACTATTAGTTTAACTGTTTTCATGGTAGATTGTTGAGCATGAGAGGGGGTAGCAATTGGTTTTATCACGTTAATAGTTGATATTTCTGGTACTGAGGGAACTGGATTGAATTTAGTTTTCTTACTTCCACGCACAGATGGTGGCTGTGAAACTCCGGGATCAGATGGCTTGTCAACAATTCCTTTTCTCTTTGATTTACTATTAGATCTTTTATTCGAGTTGTTCAGTTTGATAGGAGCCTGCAAATGAGTTTTCACAAGGGATTGAACTGTTTGGAAGGAATCTGATGGTTTCTGATTTACTTTGACTGCAACTTCCTTCCTAGAAATTATTAAAAATAAAAATAAATCCGGAGGCGAAATTTAAAGAATTTGAGCCGCGGCTCAAATATTGTTGATTCCACTTAAAATTGTATTCAATTATCTTCAAGATTTCAGCCAGCCCTCCATTGAAACCGGTTTTTGGCGGATTTGAGACGCGATTCAAATTCATTAAATTCGGCCTCTGAGAATTCTTTCTGAAGGCAACAACTTAGGAGGAATTTTTTTCAGTTTGCAAAAATAAATTCAATATTTTTATTATGACCTAACAGCTTCTAAATTTTCAAAAGTGACGTATAAATCAATTTGAAGAGATGTGTGATTTAGATCTTTTTCGAAGAAATTAGAAATCAGGAATTAGGAATCAGATAATCAAAAGATTAAGCATAACTAAAAATCCCCCCATATTAATAATGCGTAATGCATATTTACATAACAGATAATTTTTAATTTAGTTTTAATTGAAACCTCATTTATTGAATGCCAATAACAAATATTGCACATCAGGCTGAAAAGTTAAAATTTTATAAATTTAATTTTTTTAAATCATGTTAAATGACACCAAATACTTACACGGCCCACCCATCTTCATCATCAGATAAACTTATTTCTTCGATTTCTTCAACATGAAGAACCTCAGGGTTCCCAACAACAGGGACATTGCCTGCAACAAAATGTTTGTTCTTCGCAACTATTTTGCAGCATTGAAGTAAACAAATAATATATGTAAAAGTCCTGACTTTTTTTGCCTAGGTAGATTTTAGACCAAAATTAAAATTCCGTTAAAATAATACTAAGATAAAGCTATCTTCCATGGCAATAATACTAAAATAAAGGTTTCTTGCACCCTTTTCCACATTTTTTTCAAATTTTAATTTAACAATATAAGTGAAATAGATGATTGTCCAATGTCTAAGCAATTAAATAGGTTGCTCACACGTCTGCACACACCCTGTCATATTTCTTGTTGTACATCGTTTTTAAAATAATACTAACTAGAATATTGGTTTCATATTCCATTAAAAACATACGAAGATAAAGTTCTCTTCCATTAAAGTAACACTAAGATAAAGGTTTCATCTTCCATTAAAAAATACTAGAATAAAGTTTTCTTCCATTAAAATAATACTAACTAATATTAAAGGTTTCATCTTCCATTAAAAAATACTAAAATAAAGTTTTCTTCCATTAAAATAATACTAACTAATATTAAAGGTTTCATCTTCCATTAAAAAATACTAAAATAAAGTTTTCTTCCATTAAAATAATACTAACTAATATTAAAGGTTTCATCTTCCATTAAAAAATACTAAAATAAAGTTTTCTTCAATTAAAATAATACTAACTAATATTTAAGGTTTCATCTTCCATTAAAAAATACAAACCAGAGTAAAATATAATGGAAGTCTCTTTGAGTTCAGGACTCTTAATCACTCTTCTACGGAACACCAACGGATCAGGTGCTTCAGATTGACTGAAAGATTAAAGGGTATAAAACTTATGTCATTGATTTAAGATTAAAAAATAAGTGCCCCCCCCCCATCCCCTTGAATTTCGAAGATAGTAAGAGGGGGGGGGGGTGGTGATACTTTTTCAGCCATTAAAAAGTTTGCATTTTTTAATTTAATGTTTATAACTTTAATTCTAGTTTATGTCAATCATGGAAAAAAATTAAATTTTTTAAATTAACAAAAACTCGAAATTTAAAAGTCAACGAAATATTCTTGGTTAAAATTGATTGATTTCACCTGGTCCCCTTCAGTACAAATACAGTTTCCTCTAGTTCTTTAGTTTGGACGCGAACCTTGCGAGTATTCCACCTGAAGAAAAAGCTTTAAAACTGACGATTTGATAGTTTTTATAGAATTATACCCAGCGATATGAGATAAAAAATATTAAGATTTTTTCATCACCATGTAATTGATTTAATTAATTAAGAGGTAGTTAAACTATATTCTTGGCAGAAGACTTAATTCGACCTTGGAATCGTCATCGTCCCATTTAAAGAGTTCCAGGTCGTCTTTAAAATTTCATCCATTGTGGGTAACCCTGTATGATTAGGATTGGTTTGGTTTGGTTTACCTGATAAACGAATATCCATCACAGCCCCAGTGCTTTCCGTTCCAATTTCCATGTTTATCAAAACCGTTGTGTATATACAACATGTTGCCTGCGAGTCAACCAAGAACTTTTTTTAACATGGAAAGGAACTGTAAACGTAATTTCATGTGACTCTCCATGAATGTGGAAGTTAACGTCGTTATTCTGAATCGAAAAGTATTTAATTTCTGATAATTCCTTTAAAATTTCTTAATAGCAGGAAATGCACAAGTCACTTTTGTAGAGAAACCACAGAAGAAAATAATCTGTTGAAATAAAAAATAATAATAATAATAAGAATCATAACAAAATATATTTTTAACTTTTGAATAATCTTGATTTCCTTTTAAATGTCTGGGAGGTTCCCTGAGTACAGCCTTGTCCTTGAAGCGGTCAAGAATACTGGAGGCTTTAGAGGCGAGGAGGGATACTGGATAGGTCGACAGTGCACTCTTTTCAGAAGTTTTTTCTAACAACACATCATACAGATAAATGTATTTATTTATTTTGATATTATTATAAGTTTCTACTTACGGATAGGTGGGAAGTACATAAATTTCTTCTTCTTGTTAAATACTGGAAAACGAATGAATGTGTAGTTGAATTCACTGAAAATATTAACAAGCTACAGTAGCAATTCAGGGACGTATTCAGGAGTTTGTCCAGGGGGGAGGGCTTATTTTTTTTCTTTCCAGGAAGGGGCTTAGCACCCGTTGGTGCCTGAAAATCCCCCGAAAACAATAGATTTTACTGGTCCCTCCTTCTTTCTATCTTTTGAACAAGAAATATTAATTGGATTTTGTAAACATTTTCAAAACTTTGACCTGAACATTTTAAGAAATACATGAGCTACAACAATTGGAAATTACAAAATCTTTAAAAAATTCTTAATTTAATCATAATGAAATAATTGCACAAATATGATAAAATATAATCTTAGGGGCCAAAGAAATGTAAGAATACGGCTTTATTTAAGAGATTCTAAAAAAAAAATATTTTATGTGAATCTCAATTTGCATAGTGCTTTGTCCGATTTACAACGGTATCTGAAGAATAATGCATGAAATATCCAATCTACCATAATACAGAATGATTGTGGACTTTTTATTTTTTTTAAACGTGATTACTTACTATTATCATTTTTTCGGTAACGTGACTCGCGCATTTCTGCTAAAGAAACAATGGAATAGAAAACGACTTTTCCCGCATTTTTGCCCCTTTTTTAAATAATAGATCACTTAAAATTAATTGAATGGAAATGCCTTTGCCGGATTCACAACGGAACCCTTAAATGTGAAAAAATTATAAAGATATATTAGTTTTTGGTTTGAATATTACTGCTGGTGAAAAAGTAAAGGAAATCAACAGAATTTAACACTTTTTAGGAAAGGACAAAATATTCATTTTATATATATATATATATTAACTACATTAATGCTTTGATTAATGTGTAAAGGGTACCATTGTGCAACGGGTATACCACTCTTGAAATGCAGAGTACATGAAATTACAACAAAAACAAAAAATAAAAAATTATTATTAATTATTTCTTCTTGCTTCAGAATTTCCAATATTAGCTTTATTTACTCCAAGATTATGATATTCTTAAATATCTTGAATAAAATGTCTAGAAATTCTTGAATAAAATGTCTAGAAACTCTTGAATAAAATGTTTAGATTTTCTTGAATAAAATGTTTAAAGATTCTTGAATAAAATGTCGAGAATTTTTTGTGTAAACTGTCTAGAAATTTTTGAATAAAATATCTAGAACTTCTTGAATAAAATGTCTAGAACTTCTTGAATAAAAAGTCTAGAACTTCTTGAATAAAATATCTAGATCTTCTTGAAAAAAATGCCTAGAGATTCTTACAAATGTCTAGAAATTCTTGAAAATGTCTAGAAATTCTTGAATAAAATATCTAGAAATTCTTGAATAAAATATCTAGAACAATTTGAATAAAATGTCTATAACTTCTTGAAAAAAATGTCTAGAAATTCTTGAATAAAATGTCTAGAAATTTTTGAGTAAAATGTCTAGAAATTCTTGAATTAAATGTCTAGAAATTCCTAATTAAAATATCTAGAAATTCTTGCATAAAATATTTAGAACTTCTTGAATAAAATGTCTAGAACTTCTTGAATAAAATGTCTAGAAATTCTTGAATAAAATGTCTAGAAATTCTTGAATAAAATATCTAGAACTTCTTGAATAAAATATCTAGAAATTCTTGAATAAAATGTCTAGAAATTCTTGAATAAAATGTTAAGAAATTGCTTACTCAGGTATAGGTAAGTAGCTACACTTGTCACATAGAAATACACAGAGGAGGAAGTTTGAGCTCCGGCTAGGATTAGGAGTCTTCAATATTCCTTCCTGAATACTTCATCAACTCAGAAACATGATTTATTAAAATAAAATATTGTATATATACAATATGCATACAGTCGTCGTCGCATATATGAATAAAATGAAGACGACTTTCACTTAAATTTTTGTTTTACATCAGCATGGGTAAACATAAGACAAAAGAAAGCTGTTAATCAAAAAGCTTCTCTTTAATTACTTGTAAACTTGTAATTTTAAAAAAGCTTGCTAGCAATTAAAACTTAAATAAAAAGCCGGCTTCATTGTATTAGTATAATCACCGACCACTGGACTTTAGCACGACAGAACCATGATTTTACCATAATGAAGATTTTGTCTTTTTAAAAATTGATATGAAATCTATAAAGATAACAATATTTAGGTACCGTTGGGAATCCAGGGCTTAGGATCCGGATCCGGATTCCTTGGATCCGCAACATTTTCACTTCCTGGATCCGGATCCATAAAAAATATCCGGATCCAATGGGCGAAATATCAACCAAAAGCTACAAACAAAAAAATTTTGCTCTTAAAACCAAAATCTAAAAAGTTAGCATAAAAAATGAAAAAAATAATAACAATTTAAAAATTCTTCGCCTGTTAAAAAAATCAGTAAATCTTGTAGAAATGATCGTGACCTGGATCCATTTTTTCAGTGCAGATCCAAGATCTGCCCCGGATCCGCTTTAAAATTAACAGGATTGTAAGTACCGTGTGTATCAATTACGGGAATCTTAAAAATATATAATAATCAGTTGATCTGAGTGAATATTCCTGGAAGCTGACAAAATGATAAGAAGTCCAGTGTTGCGAAGACATCTTCTTGAAGCAGAGTAGACATTCATAATCTTCACAGGAATCTAACAAGTATGAATTTTTATTTTCATAAACAATTAATGGGCTTTACAAGAACGACAATCCAGTCTGCCCCCCCCCCACATCGCCACTCCCACACCTTCTAATTTTCTTTGAAAATGCAATTCCACTAAAAGTTGATTAGGAATGAAATAGGTGAAATTTTCATATTTTCAATAAAAAAACAAGAAGATAACTTTGAAATACATTTATTCAATTACAATTTCTTTTTTCATGTCTGAACAAGAATGAATGAGCTTTCCATATTTATCTCTTTAAAAAGTTGGTTATTTTCAACTTATATTCAGCTTAATATATCTCTTTAATTAAACACTTTAAGCTAGAAAACGATATTGATAAGTTTAAGGTTTAAGTGTACCATTGTGAATAGGACATTCCCTTAATTAAATGTAGGGTCACTTAAAACTAAAACAACAGTCCTAACCATATTCAATTTTAGCTGTTTACCTACAATAATAACTTTGCTCTCAGTAAGGATCTGACCGGTCTTGTACTCTTTCTTAGTTGCAACCAGGCTTCTCTTCTCCAGCTTTAGAACACAGTCCGCACACAACTTCATACACTCACATTCATTCTATCTTTCTATTATGCCTTCCTGACAGCACCAGTGCTCCCAGGTAATCACCCCTCCCCAACAATCCTCTGTCTCCTTCTAAAGAACATGGATCACAGAGTACTTTATCAGGATAAGATAAGAAAAAGTCGATCTCTTTTTGGCAGAAAAATAGAAAATATCTCAGACGAGAACTGATTTCTTGCCTCAAACTTTAAGTTTCTAATCATCACAGCTGTCTAATGGTGATTTTTCCTTCAATTGCAACTTCTTCGGGATAAATAGAAATGGAATCAATTTCTTTTTGGCAGAAAATAGAAACATATCTTAGAAATTAACTGGTTTCTCGCATCAAATTAAAAGTTTCTCGGAATTTTTTTCCATTGTTAACTCATGGTGATTTTTCAAACTTTGACTAATTAATCTAGAGTAATTCAGAGTTTGAAATATCAAAGGTCTTCGACATTGGGTTTTAGGTGAGTAGTCAATTTCTGAAAGTGAAGTTAGTAAAATTAAAAAAATTATAGAAACAAAATTAATTCATTTTAAATTAGAAACAGAAAAAGGTTAAGAAGAAAAGCATTTTTTAAAACATTAAATTCCTAAATAAATTTTTCAACTTAATTTTGTTTAGGAATGTCCGAAAAATTCGAGTAAATGTCCGAATATTCAGATGAATGTTAAGTCCCTTGTAAATATTCACAGCGGAGCCAGTATCAACTCTCAAATCAAGTTTAGATTCAACTATATCCTGAAAAAAAAATTGTGAACAACAATATAAAATGAAAAAAAAAACACTTTTATAAAAAATGTTACTAAACTTGGGTTATAGGGTGCTGGTGCCCTTCTTTAGTAACAATTTCAGCGTTTCAATGTTGCTTTTCAATCGCTGTTTTTCTTCGTAATTGTAAAACTTTAAAGAGGATTTTACTATAGACATTAACAAATTTCTACAATTTAAAAACTCGAAATTTTTTCAGAAAAAAAGAATCGAGTCTGCCACAAATTCAACTTTTCTAATTCCTATTTCTGAAACCTGATGGTGTAATCTTTAGATATTACAAACCTAAACCGTTTAGTCTAGCAGATTAATAGTTTGAAATATCTGCGGTCTACGGTATTGGGCTTCAAATATAAGGGGATAAGAAAACTAGAGCTTTTGGCAAAACCTCATTTTCTTTTTTCAATTTAACTGGTCATAAATATTCCTTGGGTTAAAAATGTGGACCCAATCAATTCAGACTTTTGGACGTTTATTATATACAAACGGAATAACAGGCAGACATACAGACAGACAAGCAAAGTATAATTACATATAATGTTCATTTCATCAACATTAAAATGAAGAAAAAAATCCAACAAAACTTCATAAAAAGTAACAATTAAGTTTTCATGTTTTTAAGAATTTTTGAAAATGAGATTAAATGTTTACTTTGCAACAGGTATAGCACTTGTTCTCCTCCTCGTCTAGTAGAACTACTGTATCATCATCCAGATCTGTATTCTGGGAAACCAGTTCTCTACCACGAGATGCATAATTACCAACCTTCTGAATCTTGCTTCTAGGAATACCTTTAGGAACATCAGTCCTCAGGGGCTTCTTCCCATTCGCCTGCAGTCCACCAGCTTTTAATGAAATTAATTCAGCTTTGTCTGCAGAGGATGCAATAGCCATAGATCCAATTGATTTTCTAGGACTCCTTCCCTTCTGAAACCCAACTTTAACCAAACTTGTTGTGGTGCTCAGGACAGATCTGTTGATTGGATTTCCAGGTCTGTTGATTGGATTTCCAGGTCTGTTGGTTGAAAATCCAGATTTGTTGATTGGATTTCCAGGTCTGTTGATTGGATTTCCAGGTCTGTTGGTTGAAAATCCAGATTTGTTGATTGGATTTCCAGGTCTGTTGATTGGATTTCCAGATCTGTTGATTGGATTTCCAGATCTGTTGATTGGATTTCCAGATCTGTTTGGGATATTTGCAGATTGTTCAAGAACTTTTGGAGCAGACTCATCTGTATTTATTGGTTCAAAGTTATCTGGGTCATCCTCGTCCTCACTTAGGTCCAAGGGGCAGTACTTTTCCAGAACAATCTCGCCCAGCCGAGAGTTTCCGGACCCTTCTTCTGACATTTTTTAATTATTATGATTTAAATTATTCTGAAATACATTATAAATTTTAAAAAATTACATTAAATAGGATATATTGAAAGAAAGAAAGTAGTTTCATATGTGACACCAGAGCTAAGATAAATTGGCAAGATGTTACTAAGGAGTGAGATTTCTTCTTCTTACAACAGAGCAAGATATTGAGGATAAATTGGCTAAATGTTACTAAGGAGTGAGATTTCTTCTTCTTCCAACATAGCAAGATATAGAGGATAAATTGGCTAAATGTTACTAAGGAGTGAGGTTTCATCATCTGACATCAGAGCAAGATATACTTTTCTACTAATCTCATCTCCTATACGCCTGAAACAAAACAAAAACTAAACAAATGACAAAATTAACTCAGTAAAACATAGGTAATTAAGTAATTTTTTTCTGGAAGAGTGGGATCAGTGGTAATACAGGTTACAACAACAAATTGTAATAACACCAGAAATATATAGTTTGAAGAATAACTTCTTTTTGTTGGGAATGAAAAAAGGAACTAGGAAAATTTTCCCCTCTTAAATTGCTTTTATAACCAATTTTTTTCGTTTCCTAATTAATGTTTTTACTCATGTTTAATCATTGTTAACAATTAAAAACCTTTTTCAAAAGTTAATGTTTCATTCTTGAACAAGGTTACCTAATTCCTCCAACTAGAGTGTCCAGTCTTCTAATCTCTATATTTGCCAGCAAACATTCCGCTTCCTTCCTTGAGTCACATGTTCTACAACACAACAAAAAATCTACTTCTTCATCTGTTCTTTTTAGTTCTAAGCAAATCAGTAGACTTGAATATTTAATCTTCCTGTATACTTGAATATTAATCTACCTGTATACTTGAATATTAATCTACCTGTACACTTGCATATTAATCTACCTGTCTACTAGAATATTAATCTACCTGTATACTGAATATTAATCTACCTGTATACTTGAATATTAATCTACATGCATACTAGAATATCAATCTACCTGTATTCTTGAATATTAATCTACATGCATACTAGAATATCAATCTACCTGTATTCTTGAATATTAATCTACCTGCATACTTGAATATCAATCTACCTGTACACTTGAATATTAATCTACCTGTATACTTGAATATTAATCTACATGCATACTTGAATATTAATCTACCTGTATACTAGAATATCAATCTACCTGTATACTTGAATCTACCTGTATTCTTGAATATTAATCTACCTGTATACTTGAATATCAATCTACCTGTACACTTGAATATTAATCTACCTGTATGCTTGAATAAGACTGGAGGGAGAAGGATAAACACGGGTTATAGCTGAAGCTTTCTCCAAAGATATGATGGTAACCTTGAAAAAGGTCAATTTGTAAGAAATGTACTTTGCTTATTTTACGACATGGTTTCTTTTTTGATCCTTCACGAAAATCCGTCCCCAAATATGCGTCCAATTAAATGTGTAGACAATTGTGTGAATCTAATGATGTGCGTCCCCATCACATACAGAGATATAAGTGTATGATTTATAAAATTATTATAAATTAATTTTTATGTCTACTTAAATTATTTCTAAGGGCGATCTGTGTAAAGTTAATATAAAACCTGCATAAGGACTTGTTTCCAGTACTCCACAAGATTTTTGGGAGAAATGCAATCTTTTCCCTCAGCTTTAGCATAAAACTCAAAACCTAAAAAATTAGAAATATTTCAGACTTTTTAATTCAAAACAAAAATTTTTTACTTTCATACTTTCTTCTTTAGTATTGCTTAAATTAGGCAGTTGACAAAAAGCCTTAATTTATGAAATAACTGCTTACATTTTATCCCAGTAGGCAAAAAAAGAATTCTTCATAAAACTTTTTTAGGTTGGTACAAAAATAAAATTGTTAACATCGTGAAACAAGTTAAATAGTTCAGATAATAGGTGGGGTAGGGTTGCAAACATTTATTTTTAATAATTAGAATTTAACTTACTACATTTTAATTTAATTCATAATCAAAATAAACTTAAGTTACAGATTAGATTCATAAGCAATAAAAAGCCCTGAAATTAGCAGGGGTGCTGATAACTGAAGGGGAGGGGGGAGGAATTATTAAAAGTATGTACTTGCTGATAACTGAAGGGGGAGGGGGAGGAGTTATTAAAAGTATGTACTTGCTGATAACTGAAGGGAGGGGGAGGAATTATTAAAAGTATGTACTTGCTGATAACTGAAGGGGAGGGGGGAGGAATTATTAAAAGTATGTACTTGCTGATAACTGAAGGGAAAGGGGGAAGAATTATTAAAAGTATGTACTTGCTGATAACTGAAGGGAAAGGGGGAAGAATTATTAAAAGTATGTACTTGCTGAGCTTGAAACACTTTTCTTAAGTTTTTCTGGTGCTTCAGCCACTGCTCTGGTCTGATGGAATACATTGCAAGCACACTCTTTCCATCCTCTAATCAACACAAAAAAAAACAGTTTGTGTCGGATTTTGGGGAAAAAAACTTGCAAATGTCCCACATACATATCATATGTAATTGTGGCCTAATAAGGAAACAAAAGAAAAAAATAGAATTTTATTTTTTAAATGACAAAAAGGAATTAAATAATTTTTAATAAACACTTACTTATCAACTTACTTATCAGTAGCTCGGTCAAATGTTAGATAATCCATTGTTTGATTGATTGATAGCATCAGCAAAGCTTTCTGCATTTTATATTCAGTGATAATGCAATTATGGACTGCATCCCTTTTTAAACATTTCAACTTTTTTACATCTTGACAAAAAAACTTAACTTTCTTCAGCAACGAATTCAGTTTAGCCTTGAATTTTTTAAATAGAAAAAATGAATACCTGATTTTTTTGGAAAATCATCAATGAAAGCAAAAAGTTTAGCAAAAAGTATTTAGAAGAAATTGCAACATTAAAAACTAAAATTGTTACTAGAAATGCATCAAAAGATAGGACTAGTATTTCAAATTAAAGTTTAGAATAAAAGTAATTTTGTTCCCTTGGATTCACGTTTTCACCTCTAACGGCAGCTTTACGCATTCTCTCCTGAAGAAACGAAAATTCTGGAACAAACGTCAAAATTAATAAAGAACTTGATACGATGGTTAATTCCTTCAAAAGTTATGACCACTGGTTGTAAAATGCAAAATAACTGACCTGTGCATTTTTATCCGTTTTAAAATATGTGGCATAGTTGTACACCATTAGTGTCAGATTATGCCCTCTTCCATATTCAAACCTATATACAAACCATGTTCACAAGGATGCAGATCCAGGACCCTGGATCCGAATCCGCATTTTTATCCGGATTCAGATTATTATTATTAAATAATACAAAATTATAATTTAAGGCTAACATGTCAAAATTATAAAACTATAGAGAGATAAATTTATAAATCAAAATAATTAGAAAAACAAATTAAAATTTAAATTCTTAAGACCATTTCACTTTTTACCCATTACAAAAAGAAATTTAATTATTTTTTAAATATTTAAAGCAGGTTTTTAATTTAAGAGACTGTAGACCTAATCTCAAGTGACCTTCAAATTCACAACCATACACTTAAAACCTTTATTTGATAAACAATAAGGGTGCTATCTTCCTTTTCCTATACTTCTGTTGAATTTAAAAAATTTGCTAGATGGATTTGCTGCACAAATCCACTAATAATTTTTAAACTTGAAACTCAATTTTCAGTTAAAAAACTATGTTATGCACCACCGATTAGAGAAAGGTTTTGAGGGTACTTTTATAGATCAGATATACATCTTTTTTAATTAAGGGTCACTCTAGCAATTACGTATCCAGTCCCTTTAATAAGAAAATATGTACTTGATGCTCTCCGCCCAGGTAGAAAATAATCCATTAGTAATCTTCTCCGCCACTTCTTCGGCGGATACAAATACAAGTGTCCGCCTTTCATCAATCCAGGTCTCACTTATTCCGCCTCCAACTTAATCATACAATTTGGATTCAGAAACTGACTGAAAACAAAAATCTCAAAATTCACTAGAAATCATAAAATTATCCCCCCCCNTTTACTGATTATAATCATTTTAGATTTTCTACACTACACAAACAAACTATTTTATTTACTGATTATAATCATTTTAGATTTTCTACACTACACAAACAAACTATTTTATTTACTGATTATAATCATTTTAGATTTTCTACACTACACAAACAAACTATTTTATTTACTGATTATAATCATTTTAGATTTTCTACACTACACAAACAAACTATTTTATTTACTGATTATAATCATTTTAGATTTTCTCACAATCATTTTAGTTGGTAAAGAACCACTAGGAACTCCAATAGCTTTGTTTACAAATTGAATGTACTGGAATTATGGGAGGAATGTAAACAAAACTCAGATACCATGTTTTAAAGTTTGGACTCTGAGCTCTGTTTACATTTCATAGACATCATGCAGTACTTTATTTGTAAACGAAGCTACATGGTAGTTTCTCATATATTCCTTTGCTCAGTCCAAGAATATGCGGCTGTTGTAACAAAATGTTAAAGTATTGTAAAAATAATACATTTTTTATTATCATTAAACCTAATGTCAATGTATTATGTCTTGTAGGCTATGTTACGTTGAGCTCCAGGGTTAAGCTCCTCACCACGTTTGTGAATCATATCCGACTTGAATGTTTTTTAGGATTCAATGGGTACGTCAAATATGCCAAGAGACAATACAAACCAATGAAATACAATAATTTAGATGTAGATTAAAAATAAAAATGATTTACTGTCACCTAAACTGGAAAATGTGCTCTGGTTTCCCTGAAGGGGGATTGTTGAGAATATTAAGGATTTCTGATCCTAGAAAAAAAAACAAATATTTTCTTTAAGAATCATACCCTGTGTCCCCCCCCCTCTTTGAAAATTATTTTTTTCCTCCGAAATGTTTTTTTAATAAATTTATTCCCTAAATTAAAGAAAGTAATTGAATTTTGGAGAAAACGCACCGGGAACATCTTTATAAAAATTTAGGTGTTAACCTGGAGGACTGGACACTAAAGCAGGATCAATGACGACCAGAATATACTTGTTAACTTCAGTTTTATCTGTTTGTTTATTTATAATCCTCTCCAGCTCCTTCAACTCCTTGCTTGGCTTGACAACCTGCTCCTTAGGAGCCCTCCTGGAGGTCTCCTTCACCTGCGTTTCTATTTCAGGTTTCCTTTTCATACTTTTTCCTTCTTCTGTATTTTCAAACTTTCTTTTAGGATTCAATGCACTGTTAATTGTCGCTAGAACATCTTTCCTCACTTGTTTTCTGAACAAAAGGAGCAAATAATAAGAATGGACCCACCAGACCACCGACAGAGGACCAAGGTGACCCCTCCGGCCCACCCCATCCCTTACCTACAATACACAGCCGGGAGAGAAGATAAATCTTGCCGACTTAAAAACAGTTAAAAATATTAATTTTTCTTTCTGAAAGTATGCAGTTTGGCAAAATAACCAGACGTCAAAAATTTAGATTTAAAGGTTCGACGAAAGAGCACGGCAGAACTTCAGGGTATGAAAATGTCGAAGGAGAGGGAGGGAGGGGGAGCCGGTGGTTTCAATGTTTATTTTTTATTCTTTTTTACCTGGATTCCGGGGAGCTCGGCGGCGGTGGAGTAATATTTACAGAGGAATCAGTTTTAGACACGTGGGTTTCATCATCATCTAAGAGAAAACTTATGTTAAGGTCAAATTTTTGAACCAGAATACACCAACGCCCAATTGAAGGTCTGAATTTTGCTTAACTGTCTTTAAAAACACATCTGTTAAACTTAAACAAAGTTTCCACTTTTTTCAAAATATTTTCTTGTAGTACACGTACACAAAAACTTGTCAAAGTGCACATGACATATAAGTGTACTTTTCATGCCCCTAAATGTACTTTCAACCCCGATCTCATTTGGGATCAGAAATGGAATTATATTGACCCATGTAAGAAACTCGTGGTTTCTAAAAGAGAGACGAGCAAGAAAATGGCGG
The DNA here is from genome assembly GCF_000591075.1 of Eurytemora carolleeae. Lineage (NCBI taxonomy): Eukaryota > Metazoa > Arthropoda > Copepoda > Calanoida > Temoridae > Eurytemora > Eurytemora carolleeae. Next base: position 4,125 of record NW_019396629.1, on the reverse strand, counting down.
ATATTTGTCATATTATAATGAAGAGAAAAATCAATTATCTGATAAAAATTACTTAAAGGGATTGTAGAAATAATTTCAAGTGACCCTGAATTTATAGAGAGGCATGATATCCATGTTTTTAACTAAGAAATTTGGTTAATTTAACATGGTTTCTCTGTAAAAGTGAATTTAGATTTCCGAACTGAATATTATTCAAGATAGTAAAACAACTATATCTATACATCATTAATAAGATAAAAGATCAAAGGGTTCCATTGTGAAAAGGGCATTCCACAATTTAAGAAAGTCATTTTATATTCAAAAATAGTCCCTTTAAGGCTTGAGAATATTAGATGATACCTGAACTGGTAAACCCAAAGTGAGAAGGTTTACTCCGTCCTTTACCTCCAGTCTTCTTTACTACCCTTTTATACAAAGGAACTTCATTCTCAACCTCATCAAATTCGTCCATTTTTCTGAAACTTTAGTTTCTATATTCTTTCAAACTTTAGTTTTAATACTTTATGAAACTTAAGTTTCAATATTTTAGAAAACTTAAGTTTCAATATTATCAGAAACTTCAGTTTCTTTACTTTCTCAAAATGATATTTTCACAGCTGGTGTTTTTAACGAGATGGTGCTGACTCCTGACAGTTGGTGGGATATCTCCTGTTTCCTGGCCTCTTGTCGGAGCAGGAGTAAACCCAGGAGGGTTTTACCTCCCTGTTCTTCTAGTTCTCCTGTTCTAGAACCTAGCCAGGTTCCAACCCTATCCAGTACCTCCTCCAGACCAGGAACCATGTAGGGCTCCACCAGAGCTAGAACCAAACTAGAAAATATTAAAGTTTCAGTAAATGATAAAACATTTTAAAGTTATCAATCATTTCAATAAGTGATAAAACATTTCAACAAGTGAAAAACATTTTTAACAAGTGAAAAATATTTCAATAAGCGATAAAACATTTCAACAAGCGTTAAAACATTTCAGCGAGTTATAAAACATTGAGACCAGTGCTTAATGACACTGTGTACTGCACAGTATGCACAGTTCCACATGTATGTCTTATAAATTGGAGTCAATTCATGGGATTTCAACCCGCCAAAGTGTGTACAAGCCAATTTACAAAATGACCTTCGAGTCCAGCAAAACAGGCTCCCAACCCTCCTATACACAAGCTTCGAGCCCCGCATTCTGGCTCCACCTTTCGAGTTTTACTTTGTATTCGACTTTGTGGTTTGACGAACCAAATAACTCGTCTCATTCCAAACCAGTTTAAGAGAACAAAAATATATCTTAACCTGATGCTGTGTAAGCAGGTTGCCTGTAGGACCTGCCTCCCTGAGCTAGCAGTAAATAAAACCAGTTCTAGATAATCCGCAGCAAGCTGATCCCATCCCAGGATATTCTTTCCAGTGTGAAGCAGTTCTCCTAGTTTATATTCACATCATAATCTTCAGCTAACACAGATCCGAACAGGGTTGTATATGGGGGGGGGATGATTTGAAATTAATTAGGAGAGGGGGGAAGAGGGAAGGGGGGGGTGAATTAACCTTTCTGCGGAAACATGATTTTCAAAGGAATGGGGTAGTTATGATTTTTCAAGCAAATGTACACTACTGGCTCCGACGAATCAGTGTAAGTTTGGTTGCCTAAATCAGGATCTGGACAGTGGACACATAAACCTACAAGGATCCAGGGATCCATATCTTATATCTGGCTAAATATCTTTCTACACAATACAGAAAATCTTTTTGTTCTCATACGTTGGAATTCAAGGAAACCATTGTTGAACAAATTTCAGCATACAAAATTAGCCAAAAAAGTACGATCTATAATATAAATCAAGTACAAAAAGTCAACAAAAGTTACCACTGGTTCCTTAAGATAAAATCAGGATGAAACGAGTCTCTGGAATCTATCAAACACTGTAAAGCAAAAAATGATGTTTAAAGTTGTAACAAAATTACAGATAATAATAATAATAATAATAATAATAAGAGAATGTTTACTAATATCTGTGAATATCCCTATAGTGATTAGTAGGCGGGAAACATTATGAGTTTCTAATCCAGTAAATTCTAGTTTAGACCAGCTAGCCCCTCCACATAGTCCTAGCACAATAAAACAACATAAACAATAGATTAAACATTCTCCAAACATTAACAATAGATTAAACATTCTCCAAACATAAACAATAGATTAAACATTCTCCAAACATAAACAATAGATTAAACATTCTCCAAACATAAACAATAGATTAAACATTCTCCAAACATAAACAATAGATTAAACATTCTCCAAACATAAACAATAGATTAAACATTCTCCAAACATAAACAATAGATTAAACATTCTCCAAACATAAACAATAGATTAAACATTCTCCAAACATAAACAATAGATTAAACATTCTCCAAACATAAACAATAGATTAAACATTCTCCAAACATAAACAATAGATTAAACATTCTCCAAACATAAACAATAGATTAAACATTCTCCAAACATAAACAATAGATTAAACATTCTCCAAACATAAACAATAGATTAAACATTCTCCAAACATAAACAATAGATTAAACATTCTCCAAACATAAACAATAGATTAAACATTCTCCAAACATAAACAATAGATTAAACATTCTCCAAACATAAACAATAGATTAAACATTCTCCAAACATAAACAATAGATTAAACATTCTCCAAACATAAACAATAGATTAAACATTCTCCAAACATAAACAATAGATTAAACATTCTCCAAACATAAACAATAGATTAAACATTCTCCAAACATAAACAATAGATTAAACATTCTCCAAACATAAACAATAGATTAAACATTCTCCAAACATAAACAATAGATTAAACATTCTCCAAACATAAACAATAGATTAAACATTCTCCAAACATAAACAATAGATTAAACATTCTCCAAACATAAACAATAGATTAAACATTCTCCAAACATAAACAATAGATTAAACATTCTCCNCTGAAGTTAGGTCGGCAATCTTATGTTAATTTAACCGTAGTTAGGTCGGCAATCTTATGTTAATTTAACTGTAGTTAGGTCGGCAATCTTATGTTAATTTAACTGTAAATAGGTCGGCAATCTTATGTTAATTTAACCGTAGTTAGGTCGGCAATCTTATGTTCAAACTGTAGTTAGGTCGGCAATCATATGTTAATTTAACTGTAGTTATGTCGGCAATCTTATGTTAATTTAACTGTAGTTAGGTTGGCAATCTTATGTTAATTTAACCGTAGTTAGGTCGGCAATCTTATATTCAAACTGTAGTTAGGTCGGCAATCTTATGTTAATTTAACTGTAGTTACGTCGGCAATCTTATGTTAATTTAACTGTAGTTAGGTCAGCAATCTTATGTTAATTTAATCGTAGTTAGGTCGGCAATCTTATGTTAATTTAACTGTAGTTAGGTCGGCAATCTTATGTTAATTTAATCGTAGTTAGATCGGCAATCTTATGTTAATTTAACGATAAAGGTTTCTATTTTCTTCAGTATACAGTGGAAACCATAAAAATAAAAATAGGAAGACGACATTTCAGCAATCTTTTGTGTATTTGATGTTGTCAAAAGCAGAGAGTTTGCAAGTAGCTTGAACATCTACTAATGAAATAAAATGGGTCTGCACTTTACAATTTGAAATCATTCTTTTAGTCTAACAGTAGTCATCCTATTCCACTTTTTTATGGGTCCCTAGTTTCTGTTTTAAAGATTTGTAAATCTAGCTTTTTAAAAACAAAAAAAATCTAGTTTTTAGTATATGTTACCCCCCGGGAACCCATGGAGATCTTTTTTATATAGATTAGTTGTTTGTTGACCTGTACAGTTTACAGATGGAAGGAGCGGCATCTTTTATCCAGGATAATATCGCAAACCTGGAAAAAGAAGAACTTAATTCAACTGGGAAATAATTAGAAAAGTAAGAAAAATATGAAAATAATTAACTTTTATGTCCCCAACATTCTGCAAAAAGGAAGTGAACACTCAACACAAACACTGGTATTCTATTTCTACATCTTTGCAATCTGATGGTGTAAACATTCGATGTTTCAAACCATGACTATCTATCAAGAATAGTTAGATAAACAAAGATGTTGCAAAGATTTATGTATATT
>NW_019396628.1:153797-181178 GCF_000591075.1 Eurytemora carolleeae | reverse complement strand
TGGAAAATTGCTCACCCCTAATATTAAATTGCTATCCCCGTAGCGATTTTAATGGAGAAAGTAATGTTTTTATTCATATTCATTCTTACTTATAGTAAAGGCATGTAGATAAGAAATTTATATGTAGAGTCTTAAAAATACAAAAAATTTCTTCTTTTTTTGTCACTCAAGTATAAGGCTTTATTGACGACCTGGAACCATTTAAATAGCCGGAGTCTAAAACTAAAGAATGCGCGAATTTTAAGTTCGAGGTTAAAAGTTCTGTAAAATAATGAATAGCTACTTAAATATTTAATCTCCTGTTCAACGAAATAACCAACCTTAAATTCCCTCCTTTTTTAATTCCAGGGAGGATAATTACTTATCCTCCCTATTTACAGGGAGGATAATTACTTATCCTCCCTCTTTACAGGGAGGATAANTTTTAAACTTCTTTCAAACCTCCTCCTCTTTCCCGGCCCCTATCTTCCTTTTTCCCCCTTCCCGGCCCCTATCATCCTTTTTCCCCTCTTCCCGGCCCCTATCTTCTTTTTCTTCCCCTTCCCGGCCCCTATCTTCCTTTTTTCCCTCCTTTTCTACGTGCCTTTCTATTTTTTCTTTCTTCCTTGCTTCGTGCCTTTCTAATTTTCCTTTCTTTTTTCACATTATTTTTCTTTATGTATCTATATATTTACTTTGCTTGTCTGTTTGTCGGTCTGTTTGTGTCTAATAAACGTCATTTCCTATTTTCCTATTTTCCTATTTTCCTTGCTTTTCTTCTTTCATTTCATATCTTCCTATTTATTCTTTCGTTATTCTTTCTATTTTTCCATTCTTCTTATCTTTAGTAACTTCTTTTTTGCTGTCTTCCTTTATTTAATATCTTCTTTTTTTACTTTCTTTATTATCCTCCTAAATTTTTCTGTCTTCTTTCATTTCGAATCTTCCGATTTATCGTTTCTTCCTTCATTTAATATCTTAGCATTTTTACATTCTTCACTATTCTCCTATTTTTCCTTTTTTCCTTAACTTTATAACTTAATAATTTTTCTTTCTTCCTTCAATTCGGATCTTGCAATTTTCTTCTCTTTATATTTTCATATTTTTCCTTTCTTCTTTCCTTTTGTAACTTTATAGTTTTCTTATTGTAACTTCCTATTTTTCTTATTGTAACTTCATATTTTTCTTGTTGTAACTTCCTATTTTTCTTATTGTAACTTCCTATTTTTCTTATTGTAACTTCCTATTTTTCTTATTGTAACTTCCTATTTTTCTTTTTGCAACGTCCTATTGTTCCTCTTATATTTCATTTTACATCTTTCTTTTTTCCTTTCTTCCTATATTAGAGCTGATATCGCTGAACTGTACAATGTCTGATAATAAATTATTTCTGATGAAAATGTAATAAAAGTATTTTCTATTGCAAATATATTCCGTCTCTAACCCATAACATATATCACCCGGTTCTTTAACTATAGTATTTGGTGGGATAGAACTATACAAACAGTAGTCTAATGGTTCTGTAGAACTTACCAATTTAATGGTTCTATAGAACTGTGCTAGAAACTTTCCCAAAGGCATTTTGCCAAGGGCGACTTTCCAAGTGACAAAATCCCAAGTGGCAACTTCCCAAATGTGCAATTTCCCAACCGGCAACTTCCCAAAGGTTAGTTTAGGCCTTCTGTGGCGTCGCAGGCTGAAATGGGGCCGAGCACTAAGGCCAGGATGGGCTAGGGGGGCCGAGCGCTGCGGCTAGGACATACTTAATAGGGAAATTGCACATTTGGGAAGTTGCCACTTGGGAAAATATCCTTTTGAAGTTGTCGCTTGGGAACTAACCAATTTAAAGGTTCTTTAGAACTAACCAATTTAAAGGTTCTTGAGAACTCACTAATTTAAAGGTTCTTTAGAACTAACCAATATAAAGGCTCTTGAGAACTCACTAATTTAAATGTTCGTTAAAATATCGTGTTTAGTTCTCACTTTAAATTACTGTCTGTTTAGAAAACAAATTGAAACTATTCAGGATAGCTCCGTTTTATTTCTCATTGAGCGTAAGTTTTGTTGGGTCATTTTCTTTGTTATCAAACTAAAAGCATTATTCAATTTTTAGCAATGATGGTTAATAGCTTTACAATGAGAGATAGAATTCAGGACATATGCATAGCCTTAATAAATTTCGCGTGTCTTTTATTTTTTCCATCACTAGAACTACAAGCTCTCCAGTTCAATATAAAACCTACAAGCATAAAATGAAATTATCATCGTTTGAAACAAAAAGAATTCTTCTTATTTCTAGACATTTTATTCAGAAATAGAAAATGCAGAGCTGTTCTGTCAAGTATATAAAATAAAATTTAAAATAAAGTTCGTAAAAAGCCATCAAATTCCACTTTACAACACAGTGCATGTTTTATTAAACAAACCATTTATTTTGAAAGACTTTATTTTTAAAATAATTAAAGACATCCATACTATTTAATGTAGTTGCATTTTTAACTACATTACCGATCGTTAACAAAGGTTCGTCGTTAACGATCGTTAACGAAACGACGAGTATTATAAAAACGATCGATTTTAAAAACCATCGTTTTTCAAAACGATCATTTTTAAGACGACCATTTTAAAAAAACGAACTTTTCAAAAAAAAACGATCGTCTTTAAAAACGATCGTTTCGTTTTCGATTTTTCGTTGTCGTTTTTATAACGAAACGATCCTATTTCAAAAAACTGAAAACGTTAACATCCCTAAAGATACATAGCATTAACAGATGAAATGAGGGAAGTTTAAATTACCAAATTAAAATTCGAAACTTAAAAAGTTAAAAACAAAATTTGAAATGATTAGGGGACGTAATTAAATAACCCCTTGAACTGATTCAAAACAACGTTGACCATTAAATATAATTCTGATCAAGAATAAATGAGTTAGTAGAAAAGAAAATGGTCGCTGATAGGGTCAACATATTTTAGGGTGAATTATCGGAAGAAAATCTGTATTATAATGAAACGGTAGTGCAAGTAAGCCCTAAACTGGTTCTGGTTCAGCCTTTATAAATTATATATATTATATATTTACGAAGTTCCTTGGAAACCGTAACTTTGGTTGGACTGGAACATCGTTACATGACCGGAAGGAATATAAACGTATGATTATAGGACATAACATTAAGAATGTTGTATAAAGTCAGTGATTACCCTGAATTAGCCCCTTTACACCATATATCCTCCGTTACCTCCGTATTTTGACAAATGGTTCAGTATTATACCAGTAAAATATCAGGATTAACCATTCACGGGGTTATTCATATATTTATTATCTAATGAATCTTTTTCATGTAAACCCTTTCCTTCCTTTAGGGTTAATTATAGAGATAATGGATAATGGACATTTTGTTCAACTTAAATAGAAAATATTCACATGATTTATTTTATGTTCAGAAAACAGTACCTTTGTCATAACAAAATAAAAAGCTGACATAAAAAAAAACTATTGAAAAAACTGTCAACTGAAACCCTTTTAGCCCTTAAACGGCTTTACAAGAATGAAGAGATATTGAAAAGAGACAATTTCTTTATTTCTATGTCTCTTTGAACCCCTTAAATGGACAGTTACTTTCAAACGAAAGCCTAAACCTTTTTTTTTGTCCTAGGAAAGTAAAATGTCTTGAAAGTTAAGTTTTATTGAAGTAATGTCCTAAAGAAAAAAAATTCTTTTCGATGAAAAGTATCTTTTACCCCGGTTTTTTATACAGGATGATGGGTATAAGATAATTAAAAATCCCTACTTTTTGGCATCTGCAGTTGAAGGCTAATAACAAGAAAAAGTTGGATGAAGTTCTGATCGAACAAATAATAAATCGGTTCAAATATTTTTGTTGGACATTTTTAATTTGTTAGTCCAAAATATTCGTAAGAAATCTTAATAGTTTAAAGTCATATTTTCAATCATAATTTGCTTTCGTCTGATATGTTTGTATTTGGGGTTTTTCATAACGGTCGATACGTCCGGCCAAGTTTCATGCGCATTTTGTTATTTTTTTGGAACATTATGATTTTTACTACAATTTTGTTATTTTTTTGGAATAATTATGTTTTTTACTGCAATTTTGTTATTTTTTTGGAACATTATGATTTTAACTACAATTTTGTTATTTTTCTGAACATTTTGATTTTTACTACAATTTTGTTATTTTTTGGAACATTATGATTTTTACTACAATTTTGGGATTTGTCTGAGATGCAAAATGACTTGAATTTGCATAAAAACAAAAATATGTGAAATTCCCCGCTAAAACTTACTATAACAAAAAACAGGAAAAATTGGGGGTGCAACTGGAGGGGACCAAAATACATATATAAACTTCTTGGTATATAAGGTAGGGGTGCGGGGATAATCCCCATCCGCGAAAATACCGTAATCCGCCCCTGATACTAAACTTTTCTTCTAACTTTTAATCCTTTAACACAAACGATAAACTGGAAATATTTAGCTTCTGGAATACAGAGTTCAAACCACTGTGATAACTAGATAACTACTGATGAGGGCTTTCACAAACCATCCACCTTTTGGTGGTGAAATTAGGTACATTACTTTTTATTACTTTATTTATTATTTATCGCCTTTTAGTGCTAATTCATATGAAACAGTGTAGATGTATGTTTAGCAACAAAATCATGACAAAAATATATGGAACATAGAGCAGTATAAAGACAGACTATTTTATCAGTGTCATACAGCGGAATAGAGATGGTATACTAAACATGTACAGTGGTTAAGAGCATAAGCGACGTAGGATATCAATATTACAGGACAAAGTAAAGTATGGAGCAGATTACGGATAGGATAGTGCAATATAGTTGAAAAAGAACAGAATAAAGGTAAATTTTAACAAAATTGAGTCTGAAATTATTCATGGAAAAGAACTAGATATTCTTCTTATCTTATATTGTTATCAATATATTTGCGTTTTAAAATATCCAATACTATTCTTTTAACTGTAATTAAATAATAATAAATGTAGGTTCCCCGGCCCACATGCCTGATTCACATGCAGGGTCCCTAACTACAGTCCCTTTCACTCAGGTATTTTTTTAACCTAAACCTGACCAAAAACAATGAAACAAGGAACCAGAAACAGCCTAAACCTACTTAAACCTGAACCTACTTAAACCTGAACCTAGTTAAACCTAAACCTAGTTAAACCTGAATCTACTTAAACCTGAACCTACTGAAACATGAACCTACTTAAACCTAAGCCTACTTAAACCTGAACCAACTTAAACCTGAACCTACTTAAACCTGAACCTACTTAAATCTGGGCCTACTTAAATCTGAACCTACTTAAACCTGAACCAACTTAAACCTGAACCTACTTAAACCTGAACCTACTTAAACCTGAACCTACTGAAACATGAACCTACTTAAACCTGAACCTACTTAAACCTGATCCTACTTTAACCTGATGCTACTTAAACCTGAACCTACTTAAATCTGAACCTACTTAAACCTGAACCTACTTAAACCTGATCCTACTTAAACCTGAACCTACTTAAATCTGAGCCTACTTAAATCTGGGCCTACTTAAATCTGAGCCTACTTAAACCTGAACCTACTTAAACCTGAACCTACTTAAATCTGAACCTACTTAAACCTGAATCTATCTAAACCTGAACCTGTAATAAATATCGTAGTAAACCCCATATCTGTAAACCTGAACATCCCTATATTTATTAAATGATGACATTATACCCTAGTTGTAGTTGTAGTTGTATCAGGGATACCTATTAAGCAATACAGATATCTAGATAGTAGATGTATCTGATCGATACATACTAAAGAATGGAATACAACAGCATCTTATCTGGATTGATATATTTTAGAAAGCTAGTTATATCTGAGGGATACATACTAAATGGATAGAGATTGAATATTATAGAGAGCTATAGTTGTATTTGAGCGATACATATTAAAGAATACAACAGCGTCTTATCTGAATTAACAGAGATTGCGTATTATAGAGATCTAGTTGTATTTGAGCAATACATATTAAAGAATATAAGAACATCTTATCTGGATTGATAGAGATTGAGTATTATAGAGTTAGTTGTATCTGAGGGATACATACTAAAGAATACAACAGGGTCTTATCTGGATTGAGTATTATAGATCGGACAAGTTGTATCTGTAGGATACATATTAAGATTACAGAAGGTCATACCTAGCTGTATGAGCTGTATCGTTACAGACTTAAGAGAACTTGATGGAGTAAGGCATTTGCTACAAACCTTCTTAACCCTAAATCTGAAGGGAAAGCTGATTAACAGATTAGACCCTTTCCCTGAAAAAGCTTTAACTTTTGATCACAGTTTAACCTATTAAACATAAACTTTGTCATTTTTACTTCTTTTTATCGGCAGATACGTTTTAAATGAATAAGCATACAAAGAGAACTCAGGAAGCGAAAGGAATGTTGAATTAATTATAGACCAAAGGTGACTTGAACCAATTTTAATTTTAAAAAGAAATATAAATATATATTACGAAAACTAAATTATAAATCTTTTAATACAAAAATTTAGACATAATTTGTTAGATGGTCTTTAGTTTAGTTGATACTATATCGGGGTAACTATGACATAATGACCCCCCCCCCCTCAGCGTCAGGACTCTATTAATAAATGATTTCTATTTAATAGATTTACTGGAGTGCATTGTACGTGGGAACTTTGACGCTGAGAAGAGTTGGTGGGGGGGAGGGGATGAGACGGGAGGGGGTGCCGAGGGGATGGGGGGAAGGGTAAGCGGAAGTTACAGAATAACTGTTAGGGGTAATGTTGCAGATGTAAGTATTACTATTCAAAATGTGAAAATAAATTTGTTTGAGTCAATTTTAATTATATATTTTTTTCATTTTCGCTGAATCGAAATATACATAGTGCATGATTCTTACTTAGTGGTTTGAAAACATTTTATAAATGAACTTTTATATTTTAAAAAAGTCTCTTTGAAATCCTCTTTATGCGATGTCATATGTTTGGACCAATGTTCAGTCTACCCTTTCTAGGAGATGTCATGCTTGTCCTGTCTACTTTCTCCATGAGATGTCCTATCTTTGAACTAAGGTTTCCAGCGAACGAAACGTTTCGCGAAAAAATGCAAAAACTTTCGGTCGCATTCCGAAACTTTTTTCTCAAAAATTCGCATTTTTTCGCGAAAAATAAATGAAGCGAAAATTTTGTGAAAACCATGAGTTTTATAGCTGCAACAATTAATTGCTCAAAAGAATTTACGGATTTCAATATTCGAAATTATCAAATTGTTTTAATTGAACTAAAAATGTTTAATCATAATCATATATGACAACAACAAATAACAAGTGTAAAAAGAATAATTTTATAACGTATCTTGGAAGAATGGATAGTTATTAAACAGGGTGAATTCAAAATATTCGAATTATTTTGGTTCTTCCCGTAGTAGATTTTATATTGTGTTTTAAGAACAAAGTATTTTCGAGCAAATCTATGAATTGTCTCATGTTAAATCTATATTTATATTTTGTGTTAATCCATCAATTGGGCTCGCGGATAAATCTCTCTCTGAAAATGAGTCTTGTATTCTCAAAATACAGTCTTCTTGATAAATTTTCGTAACTTTTTCGCCAAAATTTTACATTTGTTTTGAGAAATTCTGTATTTTTCGCGAAATTTTCGTGTGTTTTTTTTGCATAATTTTAATTTTTTTCGCGAAATTCTCGCATTTTTACCTAAATTTTTTGCATTATTTCTTTCGCGAAATTTTTTGCCTTTTTCGTGAGCGAACGTCATGCGAAAATGTAGCGAAATGGTCGCGAAAAAGTTTTTTTCTCGAAAAAGGCGAAATTTTCGTTGGAAACCCTACTTTGAATTATCTTTCTATGAAAGCTTCCAACATCTTTCTAAGATTATTATTCAGAATTATATGATGATACAAAATCTTATTTTTTTTCATTTTCAAGAATACAATTATATAACTATAAAATCTTTGTAATGGTACAAATTTTCTTTTAGATTAGTATTCAGAAAAAAGGTTTATGTTAAAACTGATTAAAGTTTTTTTTTAATTTCAAATTTTATAAACTTTCTAATTTTTCATTATTAAACTTTGGGAGGCTCAATTTGGAGGCCCTCGGCTAAGTGGTTTTCCCCTCAATTTAATTATCCTCCCTTAATCTCCCGGTTAAGTAGTAATTAATAGTTAAAACTTACTCAATTTTAAATTTGAATTTCCCGGGAAAAATCTGAACCAATCAGAGAGAAGAATTTACGAAGAATTATTACGTAAGTATCGGTATTCGGTAATCAGCTGTTTTTTAAATTTGAAATTATTTACGTGAGGAAAACAAAACTTATTTCCAGTTACAACCGTATTTTGGGTTTATGTGCAAACATTAATTAATCTAAAACGTGAAATTTATTAAATCAAGGTTTTTACTTTTAAATATAGCGTAATTTATAGTTGAATGCCGCTTACCGCTGAATGAAGATAGACGAGATAGACCAATAGGGATTGCGGGATTTCAAGATTTTAACCCTATGTTTAAATTTTAACTCGTCGATTTCGGCGAGTTAAATATTTAACCACAGGGTTAAATATTTAACCTCACGGTTAAAGTTAAGGTTTAAATTAAGTCAGAAGTGGCATTTAACTATAAACTTAAAATTTAAGTCAAAACTTTTCGTTCTTTAGTTTTAGACTCTGGATATTAAGGTGAATTTGATGAATTTAACTATAATAAAATCTGTACAGTCGTATCTGAAGTTTCATTCTTTGCAGGCCCCTGCACTGTAACGAGTGTAAAGAATGGAAAAAACAACATTACCTCCTTTTCTAATGTAAACTATGGTAACATATCTTGTCCAATATGAGGTTAAAATCAGGAGTTTTTATACTCTCTTGGGTTCCCACAGCTCCCCCCTAGGGGGAGGGGGGGTGAGCAATTGAAAATTGTAGGGATGAGGAAGGAAAAAAAAATTGGCTTCGCGCAAACATGTTTCGTTCTCCCTCATAAATTCCTGTATCCGCCCCTGGGGTGGAGGGTGTTAATGAAGGAAGGAAGCATAGAATCTGATAATTGTATTTGAATCAAATATTAAATATCTAAATACGAGGTGTATCTGTTATAAAACAAAAATTCAAACTATACTCTTGAAATATTGGAAATATTTTAGAAAAATTGGTATCGTTAAAATTTTTGAATTTAGGTTTGATGGATAGAAAGAAAAACACACGGCATCGTCATTTTTTCTGCAATTTTCATCGACCCCGACGGCCGACAATCTCTGTTAAAGGGTCGACCCTTTGTCCAGAATCCAGATCCAGACTTTAGTAAAGGTCTTACTTTTCGATCCCCTTTTTAGGCCAAAGTATTCAATCTTTCTAGAAGTGCGCTGGCTGTATATCTGAATTCTGACAGATGTATTTGAATTAAATATCAAATATTGTATGTCTTCATATATACACAGGGGAGGAGGGTTTAAACTTTTTACCGTGGAAGTTCCCTATTACATTTATTTTATATCCAAGTCGAGTTGTTTCTTGAATTTCTTGTATTTCTAATTGAGTAGAGTCCATGTATTCTGCAACATAAAACAAATACTAACAAAATATACACAATGCTGGGTTGTTAATCGGCAAAATAGAAGAGTTTTAATTTAATTTGGCAGGCATATCCACCGGAAGAAAACTTTATCAAGTTTTGCTAAAACTTTACTTCATTTTGGAAAATTTTACAAACAATTTTATATTAAACATTTTGCCGCAAACTTTGTAGAAAACTTACCTTGTATAATATAAACACTGATATATTATCAATATATTTCAGAATATAAATATATTTTCTCAAGATCTTCTGTCGTGGTGGCCGCGTATTCACACTGTTCACATGGATATTATGAAATATTATGAAATCCGCAAACTTTTTTTACAATTTGCACAAAGAGAACATGTTTACAATTAAAATAAAGGATTGGCGCGAAGCGCCCTAAAAGGCTAGTCTATATATAAGTTTAGCTTGTCTGCCTGGGTGTTTGTTTGTATCCAGTAAACGTCAAAACGGCTGAACCGATCAGGCCCAAATTTTGTGTGGAACCTATCGTGGCCCCAGGGAAGGTTTATGAATGATCAAAATTTCAAATATTTGTCCCATCAAAATTTAATTTTCATTTTTTTTTATAAAATCCGCGAACTTTTTTTTACAATGTACACAAAGAGAACAATGTTTACAATTAAAATAGAAGATGGGTGCGAAGTGCTGGTCTGTCTGTTTGTCCGTTTCTATCCACTAAACGTCTAAACAGCTGAATCTATCGGGTCCGAAATTTTGGAGGCAACTTACATGAATACATGACCCTAGGGAAGGTTCATGGATGCTCCAAATTTAAAAAAATTGTCTCCATGAGTTATGATCGGACATACAAAGAAACGAACATGCAAAGATTATTACATGTACAATGTACAAAGCTATTTGCTTTAACATACATAAACGTGATCAGCATTTTTGATGCATAGATATTTGACTTTTTAGAAGCTTATTAACATAACACTATTACAAGTTTAAGCTTCTATTCTAACAAATATAATTTGATGCATTTTTACATAATATTTGTGGTTCATGTTGGAATCTGAAATACCTTTTTCCGAACCTATGTTTGATGCATGCTATTTCGGTGCTGTGTTTGGTCATGCAGTCTGTAGACTGAGTAATGGTGATAAACAGTTTATTAAACTTTCCATGTTACACTTAAAGCAGTTCCGTAAAAAAGCGCTATAAAATCATCAATCACATCAGCTTAAACTTCTTCATTAAAAGAACAGTTCTTCTCTTAGAATTGTATCTAAACTCATACATCATACATGGACGTTAAAGTGTTTTATTTTTACAAAGATATTGATTTGTTTATTTGAGATTTAACTAATTCCACAACTGTCCAAAGACGCCTAGCTGCTTCAGCTTAATCCTTAAAGTTTTCTATTAAGAAATCTCTGCTTCAATGTTTAAAGGCGATCTTTCAGGTTAAAGCTAATACTGAGTTGCATACTTAAAAGACTCAAGTTTTTCAGTTACATCAAATTTTCACCAAACCCTAAACTTATAAAACACTGTTGAAGTTGTGCTTGCACTTAAAAAAAAAAAAAAATTAACCTTCAGTAGTGATATTTTTCCAGTTTTACAGTTTTTTCTCTTGTTTTTGTCGAGATTGAGAAGGTCTTTTTCTGTGATTACAGTTGTTGCAAATAACTTTATAAAATAGTTGGCTGCTTCTACACTAAACTGGTTCCAAATGAAGGATTTGATTGCGGTTTCAATTCCAGAAGTAATATTTCAGATTTAAAGACTTTTTACTTAATTGTGTGACCTAAACTGCACCTGCTTTAAGCGTATACAGCTCATCATTTTGTACACAATTTGACAATTTCGCGCATTCGGCATTTTATAGAAAATTCAAAGCAATTTATTGGAAGAAAATACTTTTGAGTTAAACATTTTCATCAATACTTTTTCCAACCTCCAAGAAGTTCTAAATGGTATAAATGATGTTTACTAACATATATCTAACTAATGAAAAAGAAAAAATCAGACCTGGGGAACAACTCACCCTGGCGGTCACTGTACTGTGTACTGTACAATGCGAAGTACGCAGTTGGAACCAAGATTATTAGTTGAAATAAAAGTTGGGCGCGAAGTGCTCTAAAGGCCTAGTTCTTTAAAAAAATGCAAAGATTACTAATCCTGATTGATTCACAACGATACCCTTGAAACCTTTATCTGATCAATAATATGTTTCGAAGATATTGTCGGTTTCCTTGGGTTAATTCTTATCATTGTATGTTTTCCAACAGTAGAAAAGCAAAGGGTACTTTAAATTCCGCTTACAATCTGTAAATTGGTTTTAAGGTTTCTGATTACATTGCTCCAACACGTCCAGGTCTATTTAAGGTTTCTGATTAAATTGCTCCAACACGTCCAGGTCTATTTCTTGCATAATCCATGTTAACAATCTAATTGATATTAATTGCATTTACCCAATTACTTTGTGCAGCATATTAATTCTTATCTAAATTACTGCAGCTTAATATATTCTAGTTATTCTTAGATAACTAGTATATATGTTTTGAGAAGTACAGTACATTTCTTTAATAGTAGATCGAACTTAGAAGTTTTCTTCATCATTGGTCTGTACGCCGTAGACGTACGGACCCATGAAATGATAAGAAATTGCCTGGGTTTGACTTAACTCGGGAAAAAATACCTGAAACGATTATCCTTGGATAGTGCAGTAACATATCCTTTTTTCTCTGATCAGAGTTTTACAGATCCTTACTTAACAGGGTTCTTATAATTTTCAAAAATTAATCACACTGCACCATTTTATTTCTTTAAAAAACATCAATTCTCTTTTAAACATCTTATGATCTCTTACGCACTTAATATAACTTGAAACGTCTTTAATCTGCATCTTACTTCTTTTGGTAGTTTTTTAAAAGTGATGCCTTCACTTTACTTCACTGCAATTCCACGCTTAAAATATCAGTATTTAAAATCCAAGCATTTTTTTAGCTTTCACATCAATGGAATGCATGCTAGTGTTTAAAATTGGCCGTAAATTCAAAATCTTGTTTTTAACATAAACTTGAAAAAAAGTTAATACTGAATAAAATTGCTACAAAGAATCAGTTTTGTCAATTACCACTATGTCAACTGGCTTAAATTTACCACATTGTATATAGTACATCTTAGTTGAGCACACTTGTTAGATTTTCATACTTTCCGGTCATATTGTTTCCGAACTGCTATATTTTAATTAGATTGTACACAAAGTCTGAAGTACATAAAACCTTTTCAAAAATTTCCTGCTTTCTTTTCTTTTTCCGGAAGTCATAACTTTTGTATTTTGAATCTGGGGATCAAGCATTGAAATGGTATACACCGTAATATTTACACCGAACTTCCTCGGAAGTATTTCTGATTTAAAAGGCAGCATGCATGACTTCCTTCTCGGATGATTTATTTGTCTGTGAGGAAGTTTCCGATAAACTGTATGAAGAAAGAAAAAGGTTGGTGTTGAGGTCATCGAGGGGAGGAAGGCCAACCACATCAATCTCTAGTCCGAACCACATTCTCATCATTTTCTCGTCCGAACCACATCGAAATCCTCGTCCTTTCAATATTATTTTTTTTAAGTGTCCGATCTTTGAAAATAAATACATTTTTTAAAAATATGGCTTTTAATATATAGTTCTTTAGAATTACTTTGAGCCTCATTTAGTTTGGTATATCAGCCAGATAATGTATTTACCCAACAGTAATAATTTATTTTCAAACAGGACTTTTTTCTCAAATACTGAAACATGCATTTTCCCCAAACTTTTTGTCTGAAACGCACTGGAACAAGATAAACAAGTATTAAAACTAGAGTAAAAATATGGTGCAACTTTTTTTTAGAGAATTTTTTTGTGCGGTGTACACGGTGTACAGTTTATTTCTTATTTTCCTCTAACTGTCTAACAGAATATGGAAAACCACAAAGTTTTACAAGATTCCTTGTCGAAAATCTTTCTGAACTTACTTAGGAAACTTTTAAAAAGTATGTATTTATTCAATATCTAGTTTTCAATATACTAATATATTCCTATATTGCATTCACGCTAAGTTAAATTCGCTCCTTTATTTTCTAGAAAGAAAGATGAAGCAGGTGAAAAAACGACGTTTATATTTCTCTGAATTAACTAAAGACGCCATGACAGTGTCATGTTAAATAACGTCCTGTGTCAAGTGTTTTAACCATTTCAACATCAAAGTTAGACATCAAAAGCAACATTAAAACATTAAAATTCATTATATTACATAATTGAGCGCGATTTTAAAAGGGGAAAATTATAAAAAAAAAATATTATTTCCTCTAAAATGTCGTCTTTCTTCGAAATTGTAAAACGTTTAATACTCATTTGAGACAGATAACTTCTCAGTCAAATTTTAATAACAAACATCGGCAAGTGTTTTTATGTTAACATTGTGTTGAAATGGCAAAAACACAAAAGGAGACGAACTGTTGCAGGGAGATTCACTGAAGCACGACATCGGGTAAATTACCTGTCAACTGGCAATGTATTTAGATCTTGAAATAAGATTTGAAATATATTTATAGATTCTTAAACATTTTACACCTAATTATAACATAACAAGTGCAAGTGCATGCAACTCGTGTTAAATTATCTGTTTTGAATTCTTTGAAAGAATGGCGTCATTTACGTATACATTGGTGCTTTTAAACGTTATAAATTTGTAAAGTTGTCTTTTAGACATCATACATAGGTCTTGGAGATTTCAATTTCAAAATTGATTAAACTTTTTAATGAATAAATCCAAGAAATCCAAAACTTATTTTCAAAAAACTGCATTTTCCAATCTTCTCGCAGAAAATATTTGTGACATTTTTATGATTTATGTTTAATTGCTTTTACAAAACAATCTCTGTGAGACAGAATCAGATATTTTATCTTAGGACTATTTTTAAATAAGTTAATACCATTTTAATCATTATATTAATCCAATTTAACCTAATGATTTATTTTTCCGCTGAAAATTTAACAGGTTGAGCATACAATTACAAACATGTGTGCAATTGATTTTCAGCTGAAGGAGAACAGTCGTAGTAGAGCTGTTTTCAGGTTGGTCTCCTCACAAAACATTAATCAAGGTTTTAATTAGATTTCATGTCTCCGTCGTAGGGCAAGGTTTGGAGAAAACGGAGAAACAGTTTCGGATTTGCTGTAATAACATGTTATAAAGGAATTTAGTTTTTGCCAAAAACTCTGATTTTTTTCCTTATATCTTTGCAACCCAATGTTGTAGACCTATAGATATTTCAAACTGGGAATTCTGTAAAATCAAATAATCTAAGTTTGAAATATCAAAGGTTTACATCATCAGGTTGCTAAAGATATGAGGATTAGACAATTCGAGAATGTGGCAAAAACTTAATTCTTTTGGTCCTCGATTTGAAACATACAGAAAAAAAGGGGGGTCAGGATCGATAAATTGCAAATCATAATTTGTTTGCGCTCCAAAAATGTTGGCAAGAGTCTTAAATCCAACCCATTAACAGAACTTTCTTACAAAATTATTAATTCTAATCAAGGATTTAATTAATGCAAATTGCTTGACTAAGAAATTCATCAATGTCAGAATATAAGAAAAATGATGAGAATATGCAGTTAAAACTGACGATTAACTAGAGCAGGACCAGCAAAATACTGTTGCAAATAAATTTTACACTCTTGGACATCAAATAATCTTTAATTGTAGATTTAAAAGAAAGTTTATTATAGTGAACTTCTGATATTTCCATTTAAATCATCCTTATAGAGAACCTCAAGAAAACTATGCCTGGCCAAGCGCGGATAAACGCCCACCGTTTACCCGCGCTTGTACGAACCTCTTCATTTTGACATGCAGACACATTCATTGCACTGGGCAGAAATCACATTGCGTTAACATCACTCTTCTAGTCCAAAAGAGTTCGGACGTAAGTGGTAGGCCGTTAACGATTCTTAAGACTACCGATTAATTTAATACTGCAGAGAAAGCTTTAATCGAGGGATCAGACATGCATCCAAAATCTAAAAGTGTCCAAATTGGATATCGACATCAAGCGTTTATTAATTAATTAATTGTATTAATTGTATTAATTGTATTAACTGTATTAATTGTATTAATTGTATTAATTGTATTAATTGTATTAATTGTATTAATTGTATTAATTGTATTAATTGTATTAATTGTATTAATTGTACTAATTGTATTAATTGTATTAATTGTATTAATTGTATTAATTGCATTAATTGTATTAATTGTATTAATTGTATTAATTGTGTTAATTGTATTAATTTAATTGTATTAATTGTATTAATTATATTAATTGTATTAATTGTATTAATTGTATTAATTGTATTAATTGTTTTAATTGTTTTAATTGTATTAATTGTATTAATTGTATTAATTGTATTAATTGTATTAATTGTATTAATTGTATTAATTGTTTTAATTGTTTTAATTGTATTAATTGTATTAATTGTATTTTATGAAGGATATGTCCGATGGAAAACGGTTAAAGTTTTGTCTGTTTAAGAATAGAACAGATATCCACTAATGATTATTTTAAATTTTGGTTTCTCTTGGAAAGGTTTAAAGTCCTCTTTAAATGCAGAGTCACTAGAAATTACAACTATAGACTACAGTCCTTTTAAACTTGTTAAATGTATATTAACAAACAAACTGTATTTAATAGTACCGTGCGTATTGTCTCTTGTGACGCAAGGTTTACGCATGACCTTGGAACGTATTTCAGATGCGTCATTGTAATCTTAACCTAACTTCAGGTTACGTCTCAAAAAATTGTATAAATTTACTAAGGCCTTTCTCAAATTTTTCACTAATATACGTTATATTTAAATAAAAAAACCGGTTAAATTTGTTGTTATTGTTTAGATTTAAGTTCTACATCTTCCATACTTCTTTTCCAGTTTTCTAACGGTCTTTGAATGATTTAATTATAAAAAGATGGGTTCGGAATTCCTGGGCACGAGCATATAGAGTTTGCAGTGCAAACTGCGCACTACTTGATACAATTTGACTGTGACCAAATAGATTCTGGTACAATAGATGGCAACATAGAATTTGTACACTCTCAGTACAGCTGTATTCTGACGTCACAAGTGTCAATTCAGTTTTGTGTCCGACAAAAGTATAAATAATAGTGATAATTTTAGAATAAAGTGCTTTTCTTACAGTAAAATAAGTTGAAATTATGTGTGTTCTTTATTTTCTGTTTTTACAATTTTTTTATTTAATCTTGGAAAACATGTCAACTAAAATTTCGCTTTTCTTGTTGTATTTGACACTTGTGACGTAGTGTATAATTGGTTTATTTCTCTGTTGCTACCTATTGTACTTGATAATATATTTAACTGTGACATATTTGGACTACTGGAACTAGTTTTATCAAAACAAAGATCGGTACTTTCCTACCAGAGCAGGGTAGGAAGGATGTGCCTTGCTTACTAACCAACGAGAACCAACGAGGTTATAGTATATAGAGTGATGATGTACGCTATTCCCTTACTAATAGTACAGGCCATGTACTCCACTCGGGGGTGATTTCTGAAATTATTTATTTTTATTCAAGCAAAAATAGGTTTTTAATTAAAAAAAATCTTAATAAAACTGTAGACACATAATTTCAACTTATCCGTTAATTAGAGAGGGATGAACGGTTCACAATGGTTTGATTACGGCATGAGATAATTTTCTCATTAAAAGTAGGTTGTTTTAATCTATCGGGTAGGTACAACCAAATCTGTGGGTACAGCATTGTTCTATGACTTTTTACTATTGAGACTTCTATAGCATTTTTTTTTCAAAATGCCGACTGCATATCCGGCTGGGAGAATTTGTTTTCCATTTGACGATTGCAATCCACTGCTCTTTTATCGTGTGCAGGATTACATTTTCACAGGAAGAGGTACAGAGCAATATTTTCTCGTTAATTAACAGTTCTGAGAAAACTGAGTAAAATTCAAGATACAAAACCTCCCTAGTCCCTATAATACACTTTTACTCCAAAAGCGTACTGCATATTTGATGGTAGTACTGTATGAATAGGCTATTATCTCTTAGTATCCTTTATCAGTAAACTGTCCAAAGTGTACACTCAGGCTAATATACACCGACGGGTTAAAGCTAAAATCCACCCCCCTGTTATTATTTTAGCTCAAATTCGTTTCTTAGCATTACAAATAATTCTTAGGAAAATGTACACCCCCCCCCCCGCCAACTTTAGTAAACATGGTTACCCAGGATCAAAGATGTAATGCAAAGAAAGTTATTTCAGAAGTGTACGCATCTTTTGTACTGCAGTGTCTGCCTCTGAGCCTGAAATTTAAAAGAGTATCATTGAACGAGACTCCTAAGTTTCCTTTTTTGGGTCTTAACACTTGTGTAGATTTTGTTTTAAGAGATTCGAAAAAAATGGAAAACATAAACAAACTGAATTATATAATATTTCATAACAAAAATATTTATTTTCACAAAACTCCCTAACCCCGTTCATAAAACCCGGGTTTTAGAACTGGTTTTAATAACGATACCCTGTCTTAAGTTTTGGGCTCTGGGCGGTAATGTAAACACAAGACGGATGTTACCGCCTGACATGGGATCCATTTTTCACATAAAAAAATCAATGAAATATTCTGGTCGTAGGAAGTTATTATGTAAATTATCAAAATTATCGTTGAGGAGCTAGACTATATGGAAGCTTAATGCGTTTAACCTCCTCGGATACGAAACGAACACTGATCTATTCTTGTTTACAAATTCCGCCCAAAGAGAACTAGTTTCAATATGTACGCAGAGTATACACGACCGCAATTAACTTTCCTTGCATTACACCCTTCCCCAGGATGAAACTATTGGCTGTGAAAACGATTTGAAATTCTTTAATTTGAGTCTTCTCCTTTGAATGGACCATTTAATGATTTGGTGCAGAAAGAATGAAGTTTATAGTTGCATGAAATCATGAATATAAAGAAACAGACAGTATAAATTCCGTACAGTCGTATCTAAAGTCTCATCCTTTGTTGGTAAGACTGAACAAAGCTTACGTAAGTGAACAAAGATATTTTCAAATCAATTTTGTTCTGATAAACTCACAATTTTACATTTCCTTTCATGCTAAGATCTCTAGAACTTTCTCTGAGATATTTATTTCTTTGTATTTTCAATTTATATAAAAACTTGCTGCTGTAATGATTTTTAAATTATAAAAAAAAACAGTTTGATTTGATTTTTTATTTTGTTTACATTTTACCTTATCAAAAATCTTGTTTTGTTATGTAAGTGCGTAAATGCTTAAAAATTGACATTGATGAATTCCGGTAATGGTCTGAAAACCATGAAATGTTCCGAAAACGCGACATGAGCTGAAATCCAGTAATGGTTTCAAAATAGGGATATATGTTCAAAATTAAATCAAGAATCATAAAATACTAAGTCTCACACCTTATTATTAGTTTAAAATTTACATTTATTGTTTCAATATTTAGTTTTTGCCATTTTTTTTACTCTATACTCTTATAACTTTGCAGATTTGGCCCATTTCTAACACACAGTGTTAGAAATGGGCCAAGAGTTAGTTTTGGAACTAATATCCCCTGAAATTCAAAAAATCTATAAAAGATTAAGATAGAAGATGAATGAATTAAGGTACTACTGCAATTAAGAACAATATATAAATAGCTTGATAATTATATCTATAAAATTCTTATATCAAAAAAAAAACCAGAAGAGATTACTACTTTATGTAAAAAGATGTATTAATGGTCTGAACAGATGTTGAATGAGTGAATGATTCTTATATTGATCTGAGTGACGGATTGACTAGAAATTGAGTAAGTAAGTGATTTTTATGTTGAACAGAGTGACGGATTAACTATAGAAACTGAGAGAGTGAATGAATAATCTAGCGAACTGTTGGTTTACAGAGGGTAGATCTTGAAACATGGTTTGGAATACCCGGTACAATTCAGGGATTGATAATCTTTCTTTTAATAAGGAATTAAAATTAAAAGATGTAAAATAACAAAACTTTGATTTGATTTGCGTAAAAATTATTTTTATGAAAAGAAAATTTGCCCTGAATCTGCTTCAGTGGTTCAAGTTTGGAAAGCCCAGAGTTAGGTTGAATATATTTAAGAAGCTGGGATGATATTTTGTTTCAGTATCTTGCTTCTCTCAACCATGAAAACAATTGTTTCAGTTTTGTTAATAACAGCACGGTTGGGATCCCCTTCTCCGTTATTCCAAGAAATTGCTGATTTTGTGACAGGGGTTAAATATGTTCCTCCGACCAGCGGTATATTTGTTCCGACAAACAATCCACCGACTCCGGTAGGTTACTCTCCTCCGGCTCCGGTAGGTTACTCTCCTTCGGTTCCGGCAGGTTTCTCAACTGCTCCTCAGAAAAAGGAATCTTCTCCTACAGTAGTGTTTAAGGATGATGGATGGTTGCATAGCGGAGAAACAGAACAGTTCTATCTACTAGGTGAGAAGGATATGAATTGGGATGAAGCTAGAACCTGGTGTACCAGCAATCATGGTTTTCTTGCCGAACCATCAGATTCTAAAGAAAACTTTGCTTTGAGTAATCTTCTATCCCGGAGAAAGGAAGGATTGGATAACTTCTGGATCGGTCTTCGTCGACCCTTCAACCGGTGGGAGACCAGCCGGAGGTTGGTGACCTGGGGGAACTGGGAGGTTCAGGAGAGAGCAGCTGCTGGAAACCGATGTTTGATTCTCAACGGACGGAACTTTAAGTGGGAGAATCAGGATTGTAGTTTAAATCATGGATTCAGAGCGCTGTGTCAGAAATCTGGTAAACAGCTGGAACCTGTTGATGGAGTTATTATCGAAGCAAAGGATACTTCTGACAACAAAGGTATTGCTAAACAATGCGTGGTTAAAGGAGTGAGCTTGGATCTGACAAACTGGATTTCAAGATTGGAAAATATTGAAACTGTAGCTCAGTGTCATAACAAGTGCTTCAACACCCCGTCCTGTAGTTTCTATTCCTGGAGCAGGACGGGGAGAAGATGTTTTCTCAAGGAGAAGGATTCTATTGTTGTCAGAGATGACGGGAGTGAATCTGGAACTGTTCTCAGATCTAAAGGTTGTAATCAGCCGTTCTATGCTGATAGGGAATCCCGGATTGAAACCTGCTCCTGTGAGGACGAAGAAGTGTTCTCTGCTGGATATTTAGATCCTAGATCTTTGCCCTTTAAAGAAGGAGATGATGTGTATAGTGAGGATAAAGATCATCTAGGACGTATCCTGCACCGGTCCGCCTGTCCAACTGGAAAAACTCTGGTTTGTACTGATGAAGATGATTTTGTTGAGTCCAAGACTGAATCCTTGAGAAATGTTCGTCCTAACATTACAGATTGTCTAGTGAATGATGTTAGGTTATCTGCTGGCAAATCATTCTTTACTCTGTATAATGTGAGCAACCCAGAGACATGTCATGCCCACTGCCTGTCTACCACAGGGTGCAATTATTGGACATGGAGAGGAGATCTAAGCAACAGGGTTTGTTTCCTTTTAGAGGAGGAGGGAACCATGTTCAGGAGAGCAGGCTCAGCTTCAGGTACTGTCAAGGAGAAGTATGGTTGCAGATTGAAGGTCCTTCTCCTCACTCCCCAAGCTGCTGCAGTTGCTGAACTAGAGAAGATTGAGAAAAGAGAGGAAGAGTGTTCTTGTCAAGTTGATGATTGGACAAGTCTTATAGATTCAAGGATTAAAGAAGATAAACCTGTAGGAACTGGACGTATTGTGAATATTGAAACTAAGGTTTCCTCCAGCACTCAATGTCCTCCTGGATACAGAATAGTGTGTCCGGATATCAAGGATTTTACTCCAGTGTCTTCAGGATCATATGGATCATACACGGCTCCAAACCCGTCTCTTGGGGGTTCATACTCTGTTCCAAGTTCAAGCTTCCAAGGATCTCTTTCTCCCAACCCCCAGGAGTCTCTATTTGCTCCATTGTTTGCCAGAACTGCTTCAGGATCAGAGATTTTAGCAGAACCCTCAGAGCCCCTGGAGAAGGATGAGAATGATGTATCTGGGCTTAGCCTGAGCACTGAGCATACTCAAACCAGTTCAAGTGGTTCCGTCAATTTCCCTGAGGAATGATTTATGAAATGCTGTTAATTTATATATTTATATATTTATGTATTTATCTATTTATTTATTTATTTATTTATAGCAGAATTCAGCAAGGTTATGTACCATTATATTATTAATAAACTGTTTTGCAAATTACTGAGGTTTAAGAATGAGATGAAGAAAAATGTTGTTTTGCAATTAATATAAAGGTTAATCATAATATTATTGCAGACTATTAATATATGTTTTCACTAAAGAGCAAAAATATTAGAAGTACACTCCATTCATAATTGAACTTTTTTTTATACAGTGATCACCAGAAAACAATGTAATAGAAAGACGACATTATAGCAATACTCAAGTGTATTTGATGATGTTACAAAGCAAATAGTTTTACTAGACAATTGTAAAATTACTTTTTTTTTGTAAAATGGGTCTGTATACACTGCACAATTGCTGTGTTTCATGGTTATTAAACTTTTTAAAGTTAAAACTTGACTCTCAAAGTCGTCATCCTATGTTTTCTGGTTATCACTGTATTAACTATGTAGTCTTTTTTAGATTTTCACTGTGTTTCAAAACTAGCTCAAAATAAATTATGACAAATCTAGCTGAAAAAAAAATCCAGTTTTTTAAGTTACGGTATATGTTGATTTTTGTTCAATCCTGCCATTTTCATTCTATTCCTAACAAACAAGTTTTCTCAAAGGGACTGTAAACGTAATTTCGATTGACCTTCCATTTTATCGAATGTCCGATTCACTATGGTATCCTCAAAAGCTTTGTATGATCAAGAACAAATGAGGTATCCATATTTTTCTCTTTGAAAGTGTATCATAACTAACTTAAGGTGTCAAGGGTACCGTTAAAGCTCCAACAATTAATTGCGCACTAAAGAAAATTTGGAATTCCCTGCTCTGAGAGCTCAGCATTAGAAGTTTTATTATATTAAAATTAATAATTTCTCTTCCGTATTTTTTTTTGGATACATTTTTTGCATTTAACTCTGGTGAACGAAATGCGAAAAATGCAACCCTTTTTATATATTCGTAACAAAATTGAATTTCCCTTTATTACTTTTTTCCTCATCGGGGGGATTTAAAAATAGGTTTTGTATAAAAAAATAATTAAATGAAAATACGTCTTCAGCCGTCCTGACATCATCAGCTATGAAATTTTTAGAATCGAATTTTTTACGTTAAAGCCTAGAAAAATAAATAAATAATTGATTAGATAAACGTATCAAGGGTGTATACCGTTCAGAATCGAACATTGCCATCTATGCACTTAGGGTCACTTGAAATTACGCTTACAGTCTCTTTAAGGGACAGTTCCCGAAATCTGATCACTCGTCTTGTTTCGTATTCTCCGGACTAGCAGGATGTACCGTTGATATCTCCGTCGGAGGTGAAGGTTGGACAGGAGGCGGAGACACGTACGGAGGAGGAGGGTCCTAAACAATTTCACCATCAAGATTTTTAACCATTGTTCAACTTTTTTAAAACTTCATTAAATCTGATTTATTTTGTTGCTCCCAAAACTACAACAAATGGACAAAAATGACTGTTTTCTTCATAGTACGTCATTAAAAGTAACTGGCCCTGAGGAGACTGAGGATCAGTGTCCACTAAAAATGTAGGTAATGCCAATTTGTTTCAAAAGGCGAAAAATATTTTATATGTAAAACTTTTAGTACAGTGGTTTCCTATAGCAGGACATTGGGAGTTGTGGGGGGGGGGGTAACAGGGGTAAACTACCCAGTTTACTAGACGTGCCGATTAAAAGACGACCATGCAGTGCTGGAGTTTAATGAATACACGCATTTTTAGTTGGAAAAACCAGGTAAATTACCTTTCAGACCAGTAAAAAGGCCTTTATTTGAAAACGCAATTTAAATGCAGTGTTAATTTCGGTAAAACATCAGAAGCATGTGTGTTGTATATTTTATATCACTAGCCTTATAGGGCGCTTCGCGCCCATCTTCTAAATTAATTGTGAACATGTTCTCTTTGTGTACATCGTAAAACAAAACAAAAATAATTCGCGGATTTTCACAAAAAATTTCGTGGATTTTCAAAATTTTCAAAAATTTAATGAAGATCGAATTTTGATGGAGACAAATATTTAAAATTTTGATCATTCAAAAACCTTCCATGTGGTCACGTGATGTCCTACAAAAAATTTGGGCCCGATCGGTTCAGCCGTTTTGACGTTTATTGGATACAAACAAACAAACAAACAAACAGACAAACAGACAGACAAGCCAAATTTATATATTAAATACAGTGGTTGGCATTTCTTTTAATACAATGAAGACGACTTTTCTAAGTTTTAATTTCTAAAAAGCTGTAATCAAGTTACAAGTTTACAAGTAAACATAACAAGAATCTGTTAATTGAGAACTTCTCTTTATTTACTTTTTTATTCATCCAAGCTGTGTAAAATCTTATCAAAATTGAAATAGAAAGTTGTCTTTATTGTACTGATATATACGACGACTGTCAATAAAGAATTCTTTAGATTGTTATGTTGAGTGGGACACATTGTATTTGAGTTCATATTTGGTTTAACTAACATTATCTGGGGGGACGATTGGAGGTCCGTCGTCCCCGACGAATGCAAGGTTGTCGGCGGCCTCCCACCAGACGGTCTCTGTGTAGATGTCGTCGTCCGACGAGTCAGTATCCAAGGGGTACAGACCGAGGTCCACAGACATCACCTGCAGTATTTATTTTATCTCCGCTTTCGTTCATACATTCATGAAATACATATTGTATAAAAAACGGCAAAAAAGCATTTCACATTTATGAAAATTCGAAGATTTTTTATGATAATGAAAAAATGTAAGTTTAATTATACAATTTTGAATCATCTAAAAACAATCAGAAATTAATTCATTTTTTGTCACAAAATGTTATTTTCTAATATCTATATATCCTTGCCAACCGATTCTCGTAGACCTCAGATATTTCAAACTATGAATAATTTGTGGGATCAAATATTCAAGGTTCTAATATCAAAGGTTTACGCCATCAGGTTTTTGAGATACAGAGGTAGGAAATTTTGAGATTGTGTCAAAGACTCAATTCCTTTGATAAATAAAAAGCTTGAAGATCAATTAAAACGCAAAAAATAAAACAGAGCAATTGTCATTGAAAAAAAACTATATCCAATAATTTTCTAAACAAGAACAAGAACAACAAAAGCCATTTTATACTTATTTTGTGAATTAAGAAAAAATTGCCGGAATCCTCCACCTTCTTTTTTAGTGCAGATTTAGCTCGTTTCTTCTTAAACAATTCTTCTTTCCTCTGCTGTCTAGATTTCTTTATTCCTCCTCTATAATAAAGACAGTTTGTAATATTTTATTATTGTGAGACAGAGCTATTTATAAAAAATTGCATAGTATTCCGGAATGATTGCACAAAATAGTATTAATTGTCGCATTAAAATATATTTGCCCGAATCTAATTAAGTATCTATTCTTACCCGAAGAGTAGATTATAAGAATAGTAAACATCTTAATTAATTATACGATGCTACCTGATATTCTATTTTTACAAATAATCTGAAAACCCACAGTTTACCTGTACAGTCTCGACACCCAACATACAGTGCGTCCCATATCATATTAGATTAACTCCAAGATTTAACGCCGAAATACGCACATAATACTTCCCAAAATAACTGTGTATCCAACCTTTCCCAACCTACCTTGGTGTTTTCATATCCTGGATATTCTGTATATCCAACCTTTACCAACCTACCTTGGTGTTTTCATATCCTGGATATTCTGTATATCCAACCTTTACCAACCTACCTTGGTGTTTTCATATCCTGGATATTCTGTATATCCACAGTAATTTTCTTAGTGTCCTGAAGTAAATACAAACTATGAAGAAACGAAAGAGCAAAACCTAATTAGAAAAAAAAACAAGACGGAGAAGAATAAAAATAGAAAGAGGGCCGGGGGGGGAGTAAATATAAGCATTGAGATTTAAATAGAATTTAAGATGGTTTTGTATCGTTATTGGAAATAGTGTAGAACAAAATAAGAATATTAAAGTAAAGAAAGATTACAAGAAGATTTAAAGTGGAAATTACATGAATAAGAAGTGGTGGCATATGCAAGGTCAAGTAATTTCTAGAAAGATGAGAGAACCCGGATTTTAAAATCGTAAAAAGGAGAGGACTGTAGTGTATTAAAAGAGGAAAATATAAAGAAAAAGGATCAAAAAGAGAAAGTTTTGATGTTAAACTGAAGAGAAGGATTTGGCTATACAGTGAGACCTATAATATACTATTTAAGAATACAAGTGTAAAACAAAAGTTATGGTTTTGAATAATTTAAAAGTTGATTTTTATAGGCAGCTGGTAAAATACATAATTCTGTATAAAAACATGAAAAAAAAACAAGAGATAACATAAAACAGAAGATTCTAAGAGGCTGGGAAAATGCTAAAGAGAAGATGCCAGAAAACCGACGCGGTGTGATGTCTGATGATTACCTGAGCTATCGGGGGTAGAGAAGATGAACCTGTTGGTTTGGGAGCAGTTTCAGGAGCAGCAGTAGTAGTGGTAGCAGCAGCTTTAGTTGCAGCAGTAGCGTCTTTAGTCGCTTCATTCTGCTTCGCGATATCATATCCTCTACCTAGAAAATATAGATTCCTTCAGATTTGAATCATTAATTAAAGGATTGGAATATCCACAGATGAAAAATTCAAACTCTTTCAATACAATAATCTACCGAACACTTTTCACATTTTTGGTCATTTCTCTGGTTTTTTATTTCAACAATATTATATTTAATTTGATTATTTGTATCTATACATGCATTATGCAGCCATGCATGAAATTATAAATGCTGGGACTGAGTTCTTGTAACAAATTATAATATTCAAATCCTTATATCTTTGCATCCTGATGGTGTAAACCTTAAATATTTTAAACTTAGAGTATTTCATCTTACGGAATTCATAGATTGAAAAAGAACAGGTCTGTGACAATGGATATTTAAAGGGATGGGATTAGAAAATCAGAGTTTTTGTTGCAATAACTCATTTCCTTTCGTACTTTGTAATAAACCCCTGTATTTTGTTTTGATACTCCCCCATCCCCCACTATCCATAGTAATTCCAGAATAGAATCAAGATTAAATATTTTTCTGTTAAAGAATTTCAAAATAAATACTAAAATTGAGAGAAGTTTGAGGAAGAGAAATACGTATATATTTATACATTTATACTAGGATAGTTTCTGTCCCATAAATCTGCCTACTGTGGTTACAGAGATTACTGTTACTACCAAACTTGGGATTTTCAACGATTTTCAACTTTATTTACTAATAAAGTTAACCTCCTTTCTTTCCTCTACATATTCTCCTTCAATTTTCCTCCCTTCCTTCACCTTCCATTCTTTCTTCCCTTGCTTATCCTTTCTCTTCATGTTCTTCTTCAATTTTCCTCCATTCCTTCACCTTCCATTCTTTCTTCCCTTTCTTATCCTTTCTCTTCATGTTCTTCTTCAATTTTCCTCCATTCCTTCACCTTCCATTCTTTCTTCCCTTTATTATCCTTTCTCTTCATGTTCTTCTTCAATTTTCCTCCATTCCTTCACCTTCCATTCTTTCTTCCCTTTCTTATCC